>NC_057800.1:613549438-613849438 GCF_018294505.1 Triticum aestivum
ACTTTGTGCCTTCTTGCTGGTTATATGCTTTCCTTGCCATGACTTGCACCTTAGTGAGTGCATCGAGCTCGTTTACATGCCTTCGCGAGTTATATTTCAGCGTGTCTCAGTTTTCACTAAGTCTGAAAACTGATTGTGTTCGAGCTATGTTCGTGAGCTCGGTAGAGTATTTTGTGAACCCTTTTGGCCCCAGGTCACTTTGGGTGTTTTTTTAAGCTTGTTGAGTAGCTCCATGCCATGTTCTTACTTGTCATGTTCAGGTTTTCTGTCATGTTGTTTTGCTGCTCCGAAGAGAGCATCGTGATCTGAAATTTCAGACTAGTGTTAATTTCACTAAGTCTGAAATCCGTTTTGCATTTGCGTTTTAGCCATGCTTGTTTGAACCCCTTAATGGATGAATTTGCCTATGGCTCAGTGCTAGTGTTTTGTCAACCATCTTGTGTACTTCACTGCCATGTATTTTATTTTCATGTTTGGTGGCTGTAGCATGTTCATTTCGTTGCATTTAGATGCCTACTTGCTGCAAATCGCATACCGGTGTCATATCTTAAAACGCTTGCCATTTCCAAACCGTAGCTCCGATTCCAATGATCTTTATATCGTTTTCAAGCGATTTCATCCCCTCTATCCAGTGGCACACTTGGTTTTCCAAGTTGATGCCAGGTTCATGCATTTCCTGTCATATCTTGCATTTTGCATCCCGCATCGCATCCCGCATAGCATATCGTCATTTCATCATATTGCTTGGTCTTGCCCGTGGTTGATTGTATCCTTGTTGCTTGTTTGTCTTTGGGTAGAGCCGGGAGACGAGTTCGCTACCGAGGAGCCCGTTGAGTTTGCTTGTGAGGATCCAGTCAACTCTGACAACTGTGCAGGCAAGATGATCATACCCTCGAAATCACTACTATCTTTGCTATGCTAGTTTGCTCGCTCTTTTGCTTTGCCACTGCTACGATGCCTACCTTTTGCTTGTCAGCCTCCCAATTGCCATGTTGAACCCCTAACCCACCATTGTCCTAGCAAACCGTTGATTGGCTATGTTACCGCTTTGCTCAGCCCTTCTTATAGCGTTGTTAGCTGCAGGTGAAGATTGGAGCCGTTCCTCGTTGGAACATTTATTTACTTGTTGGGATACCATTATATTGCTATGTTATCTTAATGCATCTATATACTTGGTAAAGGGTGGAAGGCTCGGCCTCTCGCCTAGTGTTTTGTTCCACTCTTGCCGCCCTAGTTTTCGTCATATCGGTGTTATGTTCCCGGATTGTTGCGTCCCTTACGCGGTTGGGTTATAATGGGAACCCCTTGATAGTTCGCCTTGATTAAAGCTTTTCCAGCAATGCCCAACATTGGTTTTACCATTTGCCACCTAGCCTCTTTTTCCCTTGGGTTTCCGGAGCCCGAGGGTCATCTTATTTTACCCCCCCCGGGCCAGTGCTCCTCTGAGTGTTGGTCCACCTGTCAGCTACCAGTGGCTACCAGGGGCAACTCTGGGCTGGCCTACCCGTACCTAAGACAATCTGAGTATGCCCTGAGAAAGAGATATGTGCAGCTCCTATCGGGATTTGTCGGCACATTCGGGCGGTGTTGCTGGTCTTGTTTTAACCTGTCGAAGTGTCTTGAGTTACCGAGATACCGAGTCTGATCGGAACGTCTTGGGAGGAGGTCTATTCCTTCGTTGACCGTGAGAGCTTGTCATGGGCTAAGTTGGGACTCCCCTGCAGGGATTGAACTTTCGAAAGCCGTGCCCGCGGTTATGGGCAGATGGGAATTTGTTAATGTCCGGTTGTAGATTACTTGAACTAAACTTAATTAAAATGAATCAACCATGTGTGTTACCGTGATGGCCCCTTCTCGGCGGAGTCCGGGAAGTGGACACGGTGTTGGAGTTATGCTTGCGCAGGATGTTCCTTTAGCTTCTCGCTCGTGCTTCGCCTTCTCTTCTCGCTCTCTTTTGCGTATAAGTTAGCCACCACATATGCTAGTCGCTTGCTGCAGCTCCACATATATTTTGCCTTATCCATTCCTATGAGCTTAAATAGTCTTGATCGCGTGGGTGTGAGATTGCTGAGTCCCTGTGGCTCACGGATACTACAACTCCAGATGCAGGTCCAGGTGTTTCTGCTCCAGTTGACGATTACGAGCTCAAGTGGGAGTTCGACGAGGACTCTCAGCGATACTACGTGTCCTTTCCGGATGATCAGTAGTGGTGCCTAGTTGGGGTTATCGATTCAGGACCTTGTCGCATGTTGGGTTCTTTTCTATTTTGGCGCCGTAGTCGGGCCATGAGTGTTTGTTTGATGGATGTTATTTATGTACTCTGATGTGACGTGGCGAGTGTAAGCCAACTATGTTATCTCCCCCTTTTATTATATATTACATGGGATGTTGTAATGATTGTCTGACTTGCGACATTGCTTTCAATGCGGTTATGCCTCTAAGTCGTGCCTCGACACGTAGGAGCTATAGCCGCATCGAGGGCGTTACACCAGCACTGGCTCGTCGGCGTTTCCTCGGATGATGCTGCTCGATTCGCCCCGCGCGTCGACTTGCAACCAGAATCCCCGACTTCCACGTCTACCCGCAGGACTCCCGCCTTTCTGGGGAGTGCTCGCTCGACGTGAGCGTGGTCGCGCCTTCCACGCCCGCGCCCGCGCCCATCGACCTCAACGCCACCGCGGTGGTCGGTGGCTCGTCATCCGGCGGCACGAGGAAACGTGCTTAGTAGACGCCGGCCGACGGGCTCCCGGACGCCCGCAACCTGTTCGAGGAAATGTCGTCCGCCGTCGACGAGGACTACATGCAGAACCTCATCTTTGAGGGCGGTGCGCCGGCCGCCGGCTACGATCCCAACGATACACAAAGCCAGGACGGCCGCGGGGCGTTCACGCCGGCCCCTGGCTATGATCCCGATCAGGCGGCCTTCATGCGTGATCAGGTCGGCATCGACCTGGACGGCTTCCCCCTCGACCACGAGTTTCCGGACGACTACGGGCTAGAGCAAGAGGACGAGTGCGCCATCGAAGTGGAGCCTTTGTTCGAGGACGAGCTCGCCAACCAAGCCGCCGGTCCTAAGCCGAAGCGCAAGAGTAAGTGCACGAAGGCGTACACAGCGGCCGAGGACAAACTTCTTTGCGAGTGTTGGCGAGACATTGGACAAGACCCCAAGACGGGTGCCGAGCAAAAGCATTCAACTTTTTGGATTCGTATCCACCGAGAGTTTCATGAGCGCAAGAGGTTTCCACCTTACCAATTTGTGAGCACGCGCGAATGGGTCTCCATTTCCAAGCGGTGGAGGGTGATCCAACAAGAGTGCAACAAGTTTTGCGCCACTCTTGAGAGCGTCAAGGCCCGCCCCATGAGCGGCATCGGCATGCAAGACATGGTATGCTAGGAAGCAAGCCGCCTTCTTTTGTGTCATCAAGTTCATCCTTTTGCATGTTCATTTGCATATCACTCGCCCATATGCTTGCATGGAAACATTTTGTAGGCATTTCAAGCTTTGGAGACATTCAAGGTTAAGCACGATGGCAAGTGTTTTAACCTCTCCCATTACTACTGGGTCATCAAGGACGAGGAAAAGTCCAAGGCGCAATATGCCGCACTCAAGGCACGTGGGGGGAAGAAAGCCGTGGAGGATGTTGGGGAGGGCGATCCGGCACGGCCGCGGGGGAAGACCAACTTCAAGAAGGAGGACAAGCGAGATGCGTCCACCAACGCCTTGATTGCTAGCGTGGACGACATGATGAATAAGAAGGACTCAAGGGAGAAGGAGCGCCGGCGTTTCAAGGCGGAGCAAATGAATGATTTTTCATGGAGATCCAAAGGAGGAGGCTTGATCTAGACGGCGAGAAGCAAGCCAAGATGTTCGAGCTCGAGGCGGAGAAGCAAGCCAAGATGCTAGAGATCGAGGTCGCCAACGCCAAGACCAAGGCGAAAGAAGTGGCTCTCGCGAGCATGATGACAGGGGTGGAAATCATGAAGGTGGATCTCAACACCGTGTCGCCAAGGAAGAGGCCGTGGTTCGAGAAGATGCAGGCCGACATGCTCAAGTTCGACGATGAGTGGTCTATGGCGGCGAGTGCCATCTTTTTTGTATGACAGCAACTGTGCCGGCATGACCACGGGAGCCGCGATGGCGTGGTCGAACTCAAGCCCCATCTTTTTTTGTATGCTGGCATGTGCGCGGCTGGCTGGCGAGTGCGCCAGCATGAACTGTGGTGATGTTTGCTGAAGCCGGCATTGTATACCGGCGCTGATATGGCGCCGGCATGAGACATGGCCGCTGGCATGATCGGCCGCGGGTCTTTTTTATTTAAAAGTTGGATGCGGACATACAATAGGTCGGCGTGTTGGACACACTGCCGACCCAAATGCAAAACTGGACGGACGTCGGGCGGGCGGTCAATTCAAATGAACAAAAAACGGACAAATACGCCGTTCGTTTGGGTCGACCTGTTGGAATTGCTCTTACGGATTTTACGGTAGGTTTGTGTTTTTATTTCCTTTTAACTTTCGACCGATCGTGTGTGTATTCGAGGGAAACTGTGGGTGTCTCATCACTGTGTCAGACTGTCAGTAATCTGCGAGCGAATACAGTTATCATGTTCAGAAACCAGGCAAATTAGAGGTAACTTGGCAAGACTGGAAACAGACATCCAGGATTTAGTCTAGTCCACAAACAACAAATGAAGGTACAGTGCGATACTATAACTTGAAAAGAAATTACAGTGCGATACTTAAGTGGCTAAGGTTTAAATATTCTTATATCTGGAAGGCCACTGACTATTTTCCCCTGACGACGGTCACAGGGCAAGATGCGTTCGACAACACGTAGTTCGTCACACTTCCTAGGAGAACCCTGTAGGCAAATGATAACTGTCAAGATGAGGAAAAGATAGCGGAAAGTATAATCGGGGTGGTCTGCATGTTTCATGTCCTAATGAGCATAATGCCCGTCCACGTTTTCACCTTTCTCGTTAAATGGCACGCATGTTCTGATGTAGTACGTTTTATAATGCTATAAACACCGGCAAGGCATGGTTTCTGGTGAATGTCGTTTCTGAATGTATCCGCCGGGAACGGAACTACCAAACTGATGAAAGCTATGCCATTTCTGAATATACCAGACGGGAACAGAACTACAAACCGAAAGTGTTCATAAACTGCACGGTAATGCTTATTTAGACCTCTGAATCTGGCCGAGACCACGGCTGCCCAGGACAAGCGATTCGAGGTTGAGCTACACGGAGAGATAATTGCACCTATCATTTTCGTAGCCGCAGGCTAGGTCCAACATGATCCTCATATGGTTGAAAAGTGCTTCAATACAGTTTTGATACATGAAAATACGTCCCATATACGGCCCTGATACCTGGAACGACAGTCCTGGCTCGACCGGTTGTATACACATCGCGGATTACTGTGGATAACACATGTCAACATGGCCACGTCCTCTAGGGCCCATATGTCAGTCGGCGCGAGAAAGAGTTTGAGAGTTAAAAAAAAAGCACGGGTGGGTTTTGCAGTTCCCAAACCGACGAGAATTTACACAAAGGAAGGATTACCCCTAATTATAGAATTAGTTTAAACCCTAACACTCCCTCCTAATCCTTGCTTGTCTTTGAGACTGACCATCCCTGAAATATTCTCCTTCAAAATCCTGTGGAAAAAATCGAGAAGAAAATATACAACATGCCATGAAAAACTCCTTCTAAAACTCAATGGGAAATTAAGGAGAAAATGGTATATATCGTCCATGCTTGCACCGATATTGCCTCACATTATTTCTGGATTTCCGGCGATGCACTTTAGTGGGAGGAGACATTCCAGTCGATGATGAGGCGTCTACGGTGACTTCGTAAATCTCAAGATGATATGTTGGCTCAGTATCTCGAAGGTGCTCATAGAGGTAGGGTGTGCGTGTGAATTCATAGGGGTGAGTGTATGCGTGTGTGTATGAGCGCTTGCGTCTGTACTGTGTTAAAAAAAACCTTACATGTGAAACCATTTGAAAAAACTCAAAAAGGAAAAGAGTGCAATACTAAAGATCTCATGATCTTAACAAGTTATTCTTAGGAGATTTCTCCCCCTGACTTTTGTAAGTCTCGAAGTAGTCTCATACCAATTCCAGTTACATATCTGCGAGAGAAGAACTTGGTAAGGACTTAGTAAATAGATCAGCGAGATTGTCGCATGACTTCGTTTGCAAAATATTTATCTCCCCCTTTTCTTGCAGATCATGGGGATAAAATAATTTAGGAGAAATATGCTTTGTAATATTGCTCTTAACATAACCCGTTTGCATGTGTGCAATACAAGCAGCATTATCTTCATAGATAACGATGGGTGATTTCAGCGAACCAATTGAAGGAAATATAAAGTTGTTATTTATATTTTCTTATATCATGATAAATGTTTATTATTCATGCTAGAATTGTATTGACCGGAAACTTGATACATGTGTGAATATATAGACGAAACAAAGTGTCGCTTGTATGCCTCTACTTGACTAGCTCGTTAATCAAAGATGGTTAAGTTTTCTGATCATAGACATGTGTTGTCATTTGATGAACGGGATCGCACCATTAGGAGAATGATGTGATGGACAAGACCCATCCGTTAGCTTAGCATAATGATCGTTAAGTTTTATTGCTATTGCTTTCTTCATGAGTTATACATATTTCTTTGACTATGAGATTATGTAACTCCCGAATACCAGAGGAACACCTTGTGTGCTATCAAACGTCACAACATAATTGGGAGATTATAAAGATGCTCTACATGTGTCTCTGAAGGTGTTTGTTGGGTTGGCATACATCGAGATTAGGATTTGTCACTCCGAGTATCAGAGAGGTATCTCTGGGCCCTCTTGGTAAAACGCATCATGATAAGACTTGCAAGCAATGTGACTAATGAGTTAGTTATGGGATGATGCATTATAGAACGAGTAAAGAGACTTGCCAGTAACGAGATTGAACTATGTATGAGGATACCGATGATCGAATCTCGGGCAAGTAATATATCGATGACAAAGGGAATAATGTATGTTGTCATTACAGTTTGACCGATAAAGATCTTCGTAGAATATGTAGGAACCAATATGAGCATCCAGGTTCCTCTATTGGTTATTGATCGGAGATGTGTCTCGGTCATGTCTACATAGTTCTCGAACCCATAGGGTCCGCACGCTTAACATTCGATGACAATTTGTATTATGAGTTATGTGTTTTGGTGACCGAAGATTGTTTGGAGACCCGGATGAGATCACGGACATGACGAGGAGTCTCGAAATGGTCGAGAGGTAAAGATTGATATATTGGATGATAGTATTCGGACACCGGAATGGTTTCAGAGTGTTTCGGATATTTATCGGAGTACCGAGGGGTTATCGGAACCCCCCGGGGAAAGTAATGGGCCAACATGGGCCATAGGGGAGATAGAGGGCAGCCCACAAGGGGTGGCGCCCCCCCATGGGCAGTCCGAATTGGACAAGGGGAGGGGGCGCGGCCCCCTTTCCTTCTCCCTCTCCCTCTCCTTCCCCCTTTCCCCCTCCGAAAGAAGGAAGGGGGCCGACTAGGACTAGGAGTCCAAGTCGGTTTCCCCCACCCCCACTTGGTGCGCCCCTAGGGCCGGCCTCCTCCCCTCTCCTCCTTTATATACGGGGGCAGGGGGCACCCCAAATTACATCAATTGTTCTCTTAGTCGTGTGCGGTGCCCCCCTCCACAGTTTACTCCTCCGGTCATATTGTCGTAGTGCTTAGGCGAAGCCCTGCGCGGATCACATCACCATCACCGTCACCACGCCATCGTGTTTTCGAAACTCTCCCTCGACATTTTGCTGGATCAAGAGTTCGAGGGACATGATTGAGCTGAACATGTGCAGAACTCGGAGGCGCCGTACGTTCGGTGCTTGATCGGTTGGATCGCGAAGACGCTCGACTACATCAACCGCGTTAAGCTAACACTTCCGCTTTCGGTCTACGAGGGTAGGTGGAGACACCCTCCCCCTCTCATTGCCATGCATCTCCTAGATAGATCTTGCGTGATCGTAGATTTTTTTTTTGAAATTGCATGCTACGTTCCCCAACAATGGCATCCGAGCCAGGTCTATGCGTAGATGATATGCACGATTAGAACACAAAGAATTGTGGGTGATCATAGTCATACTGCTTACCACCAACCTCTTATTTTGATTCGGCGATATTGTTGGATGAAGCGTCCCGGACCAACCTTACATGAGCACGTTCATGAGACTGATTCCACCGACAGACATGCAACTTGTTTTGCATAAAGGTGGCTGACGGGTGTCTGTTTCTCCAACTTAGTTGAATCAAATTTGACTACGGTCGGTCCTTGTTGAAGGTTAAAACAACAAACTTGATGAAACATCATTGTGGTTTTGATGCATAGGTAAGAACGGTTCTTACTAGAAGTCCGTAGCAGCCATGTAAAACTTGCAACAACAAAGTAGGAACGTCTAACTTGTTTTTGCAGGGCATGTTGTGATGTGATATGGTCAAGACATGATGTGATATTGCTAACTTGTTTTGTATAAGTTATCGGCAACTGGTAGGAGCCTTATGGTTGTCGCTTTATTGTATGAAATGCAATTGCTTTACTTTATCTCTATGTGTTAGCAATAGTTGTATAATCAATAGTTGGCGAGATGACAACGACGCTACGATGGAGATCAAGGTGTCAAGCCAGTGACGATGGAGATCATGACAGTGCTTTGGAGATGGAGATCAAAGGCACAAGATGATGATGGCCATATCATGTCACATATTTTGATTACATGTGATGTTTATCTTTTATGCATCTTATTTTGCTTAGTACGACGGTAGCATTATAAGATGACCCCTCACTAAAATTTCAAGGTATAAGTGTTCTCCCTGAGTATGCACCATTGCGACAGTTCGTCGTGTCGAGACACCACGTGATGATCGGGTGTGATAAGCTCTGCGTTCACATACAACAGGTGCAAGACAGTTTTGCACGTGCGGAATACTCGAGTTAAACTTGTCGAGCCTAGCATGTACACACATGGCCTCAGAACACTGAGACTGAAAGGTCGAACGTGAATCATATAGTAGATATGATCAACATAGAGGTGTTCACCATTGAAAACTACTCCATCTCACGTGATGATAGGACATGGTTTAGTTGATATGGATCACGTGATCATTTAGATGACTCCAGGGATGTCTATCTAAGTGGGAGTTCTTAAGTAATATGATTAATTGAACTTAAATTTATCATGAACTTAGTTCTGATAGTTTTTGCATATCTATGTTGTAGATCAATGGCCTATGATACCGTTCCCTTGAATTTTAATGCGTTCCTAGAGAAAGCTAAGTTGAAAGATGATGGTAGCAACTACACGGGCTGGGTCCATAACTTAAGGATTATCCTCATTGCTGCACAGAAGAATTACGTCCTTGATGCACCGCTAGGTGCAAGGCCTGCTGCAGGAGCAACTGCTGACGTTATGAACGTCTGGTAAGCTAAATCTGATGACTACTCGATAGTTCAGTGTGCCATGCTTTACGGCTTAGAATCGGGACTTCAAAGACATTTTGAACGTCATGGAGCATATGAGATGTTCCAGGAGTTGAAGTTAATATTTCAAGCAAATGCCCGAGTTGAGAGATATGAAGTCTCCAACAAGTTCTATAGCTGCAAGATGGAGGAGAACAGTTCTGTCAGTGAACACATACTTGGAATGTCTGGGTACCATAACCACTTGACTTAGCTGGGAGTTAATCTTTCGGATGATAGTGTCATTTACAGAGTTCTTCAATCACTACCACCAAGCTATAAAGGCTTCATGATGAACTATAGTATGCAAGGGATGAACAAGACGATTCTCGAGCTCTTCACAATGCTCAAGACTGCGGAGGTAGAAATCAAGAAGGAGCATCAAGTGTTGATGGTTAACAAGACCACTAGTTTCAAGAAAAAGGGAAAAGGAAAGAAGGGGAACTTCAAGAAGAATAGCAAGCAAGTTGCTGCTCTCGGGAAGAAGCCCAAGTTTGGACCTAAGCCTGAAACTGAGTGCTTATACTGCAAAGGGACTGGTCACTGGAAGCGGAACTGCCCCAAGTATTTGGCGGATAAGAAGGATGGCAAAGTGAAAGGTATATTTGATATACATGTTACTGATGTGTACCTTACTAATGCTCGTAGTAGCGCCTGGTATTCGATACTGGTTCGGTTGCTCATATTTGTAACTCGAAACAGGGGCTACGGATTAAACGAAGTTGGCTAAGGACGAGGTGACGATGCGTGTCGGAAATGGTTCCAAGGTCGATGTGATCGCGGTCGGCACGCTACCTCTACATCTACCTTCGGGGTTAGTTTTAGACCCGAATAATAATTATTTGGTGCCAGCGTTGAGCATGAACATTATATCTGGATCTTGTTTGATGCGTGACGGTTATTCATTTAAATCAGAGAATAATGGTTGTTCTTTTTATATGAGTAATATCTTTTATGGTCATGCACCCTTGATGAGTAGTATATTTTTGTTGAATCTCGATCGTAGTGATACACATATTCATAATATTGATGCCAAAAGATGCAAAGTTAATAATGATAGTGCAACATATTTGTGGCACTGCCATTTAGGTCATATTGGTGTAAAGCGCATGAAGAAACTCCATGCAGATGGGCTTTTGGAATCACTTGATGCTTGGGAACCATGCCTCATGGGCAAGATGACTAAGACTCCGTTCTCCGGAACAATGGAGCGAGCCACTGACTTATTGGAAAGAATACATACTGATGTATGCGGTTCGATGAGTGTTGAGGCTCACGACGGGTATGGTTATTTTCTGACCTTCATAGATGATTTGAGCAGATATGTGTATATCTACTTAATGAAACATAAGTCTGAAACATTTGAAAAGTTCAAAGAATTTCAGAGTGAAGTGGAAAATCATCATAACAAGAAAATAAAGTTTCTACGATCTGATCACGGAGGCGAATATTTGAGTTACGAGTTTGGTCTTCATTTAAAACAATGTGGAATAGTTTCGCAACTCACGCCACCTGGAACACCACAGCGTAGTGGTGTGTCCGAACGTCGTAATCATACTTTATTAGATATGGTGTGATCTACGATGTCTCTTACCGATTTAACACTATCATTTTGGGGTTATGCATTGGAGACAACTGCATTCACGTTAAATAGGGCACCATCTAAATCCGTTGAGACGACACAGTATGAACTGTGGTTTGGGAAGAAACCTAAGCTGTCGTTTCTTAAACTTTGGGGTTGCGATGCTTATGTGAAAAAGCTTCAGCTTGATAAGCTCGAACCCAAATCGGAGAAGTGCGTCTTCATAGGATACCCAAAAGAAACTGTTGGGTACACCTTCTATCTGTTGGGGAACGCAGTAATTTCAAATAAATCCTAAGCACACGCAAGATCCATCTAGGTGATGCATAGCAACGAGAGGGGACAGAGTGTTGTCCATGTACCCTCGTAGACCATAAGCGGAAGCGTTATGACAACGCGGTTGATGTAGTCGTACGTCTTTATGATCCGACCGATCCTAGCACCGAAGGTACGACACCTCCGCGATCTGCACACGTTCAGCTCGCTGACGTCCCACGAACTCTAGATCCAGCTGAGTGTCGAGGGAGAGCTTCATCGGCACGACGGCGTGATGACGGTGATGATGAAGTTACCGACGCAGGGCTTCGCCTAAGCTCTACAACGATATGACCGAGGTGGAAATCTATGGACGGGGGCACCGCACACGGCTAAAACAATCAACTTGTGTGTCTATGGGGTGCCCCCTCCCCCGTATATAAAGGAGGGGAGGAGGAGGCCGGCCAGCCCTAGAGGGCACGCCAAGGGGGGAGGAATCCTCCTCCTAGTAGGAGTAGGATTCCTCCTTTCCTGGTCCTACTAGGAGGGGAAGGAAGGAGGGGGGAGAGGGAAAGAGGGGCCGCCCCCCTCCCCTAGTCCAATTCGGACTCCCTTGGGGGGGCACCACCTCCTGGCTGCTGCCCTCTCTCTCCCCTAAAGCCCACTAAGGTCCCAATAACTCCCCCCCCGGGGGGGGGGGGGTCCGGTAACCCTCCGGCACTCCGGTTTTTTCCGAAACCTCCCGGAACACTTCCGGTGTCCGAACATAGCCGTTCAATATATCAATCTTTATGTCTCGACCATTCCGAGACTCCTCGTCATGTCCGTGATCTCACCCGGGACTCCTAACTACCTTAGGTACATCAAAACTCATAAACTCATAATACCGATCGTCACCGAACATTTGGCATGCGGACCCTACGGGTTCGAGAACTATGTAGACATGACTGAGACTCATCTCCGGTCAATAACCAATAGCGGAACCTAGATGCTCATATTGGTTCCAACATATTCTACGAAGATCTTTATTGGTCAAACCGCATAACAACATACGTTGTTCCCTTTGTCATCGGTATGTTACTTGCCCGAGATTCGATCGTCGGTATCTCAATACTGTTGGAAATATGCCCTAGAGGCAATAATAAAAGTATTATTATATTTCATTGTTCATGATAATTGTCTTTTATTCATGCTATAACTGTGTTATCCGGAAATCGTAATACACGTGTGAATACTTAGACCACACAATGTCCCTGGTAAGCCTCTAGTTGACCAGCTCGTTGTGATCAACAGATAGTCATGGTTTCCTGACTATGGACATTGGATGTCGTTGATAACGGGATCACATCATTAGGAGAATGATGTGATGGACAAGACCCAATCCTAAGCATAGCATAAAAGATTGTGTAGTTCGTTTTGCTAGAGCTTTGCAAGTGTCAAGTATCTCTTCCTTCGACCATGAGATCGTGTAACTCCCGGATACCGTAAGAGTGCCTTGGGTGTACCAAACGTCACAACGTAACTGGGTGACTATAAAGGTGCATTACAGGTATCTCCAAAAGTAGCTGTTGGGTTGACACGGATCGAGACTGGGATTTGTCACTCCGTATGACGGAGAGGTATCTCTGGGCCCACTCGGTAATGCATCATCATATTGAGCTCAATGTGACCAAGGTGTTGGACACGGGATCATGCATTACGGTACGAGTAAAGTGACTTGCCGGTAACGAGACTGAACAAGGTATTGGGATACCGACGATCGAGTCTCGGGCAAGTAACGTACCGATTGACAAAGGGAATTGAATACAGGGTTTGATCGAATCCTCGACATTGTGGTTCATCCGATGACAACATCGAGGAGCATGTGGGAGCCATCATGGGTATCCAGATCCCGCTGATGGTTATTGACTGAGAGAGTCTCGGTCATGTCTGCATGTCTCCCGAACCCGTAGGGTCTACACACTTAAGGTTCGGTGACGCTAGGGTTATGAAGATATGTATATGCAGAAACCCGAATGTTGTTCGGAGTCCCGGATGAGATCCCGGACGTCACGAGGAGTTCCGGAATGGTCCGGAGGTAAAGAATTATATATAGGAAGTGCTATTTCGGGCACCGGGACAAGTTTCGGGGTTATCGGTATTGTACCGGGACCACCGGAAGGGTCCCGGGGGTCCACCGGGTGGGGCCACCTGTCCCGGGGGGCCACATGGGCTGTAGGGGGTGCGCCTTGGCCATCATGGGCCAAGGGCACCAGCCCCTATAGGCCCATGCGCCTAGGGTTTCCCCCTAGGAGGAGTCCTAGTGGTGGAAGGCACCCCTAGGTGCCTTGGGGGGGAGGGAAACCTCCCCTAGGCCGCCGCCCCCCCTAGTAGATCTCATCTACTAGGGCCGGCGCCCCCCCCTTGGCACCCCTATATATAGTGGGGGGGGAGAGGAGGAGAACACACCAGCCCCTGGCGCCTCCACCTCCCCCCGTTACGTCTCTCCCTCGTAGTCTCGGCGAAGCCCTGCTGCTGTGACGCCCTGCATCCACCACCACGCCGTCGTGCTGCTGGATCTTCATCAACCTCTCCTTCCCCCTTGCTGGATCAAGAAGGAGGAGACGTCTCCCGTCCCGTACGTGTGTTGAACGCGGAGGTGCCGTCCGTTCGGCGCTGGTCATCGGTGATTTGGATCACGTCGAGTACGACTACATCATCACCTTGCAAGCTTCCGCACGCGATCTACAAGTGGTATGTAGATGCAAACTCTCTCCCTAGACTCGTTGCTTAGATGAACTCATAGATGGATCTTGGTGAAACCGTAGGAAAAATTTTAATTTTCTGCAACGTTCCCCAACAGTGGCATCATGAGCTAGGTCTATGCGTAGTTCTCTTTGCACGAGTAGAACACAACTTTGTTGTGGGCGTGGATTTTGTCATCTTACTTGCCTCTACTAGTCTTTTCTTGCTCAACGGTATTGTGGGATGAAGCGGCCCGGACCAACCTTACACGTACTCTTACGTGAGACCGGTTCCACCGACTGACATGCACAAGTTGCATAAGGTGGCTGGCGGGTGTCTGTCTCTCCCACCTTAGTTGGAGCGGAATCGATGAACAGGGCCCTTATGAAGGGTAAATAGAAGTTGACAAAATCACGTTGTGGTGATTCGTAGGTAAGAAAACGTTCTTGCTAGAACCCAATTGCAGCCACGTAAAAGATGCAACAACAATTAGAGGACGTCTAACTTGTTTTTGCAGCGATTGATCATGTGATGTGATATGGCCAGAAGTTGTGATGAATGATGAATTGTGATGTATGAGATCATGTTCTTTGTAATAGGATTCACGACTTGCATGTCGATGAGTATGACAACCGGCAGGAGCCATAGGAGTTGTCATTATTTTTTGTATGACCTGCGTGTCATTGAATAACGTCATGTAAACTACTTTACTTTATTGCTAAACGTTAGTCATAGAAGTAGAAGTAGTCGTTGGCGTGACAACTTCATGAAGACACGATGATGGAGATCATGATGATGGAGATCATGGTGTCAAGCCGGTGACAAGATGATCATGGAGCCCCGAAGATGAAGATCAATGGAGCTATATGATATTGGCCATATCATGTCACAACTATATAATTGCATGTGATGTTTATTATGTATTATGCATCTTGTTTACTTAGGACGACGGTAGTAAATAAGATGATCCCTTATAAAATTTCAAGAAGTGTTCTCCCCTAACTGTGCACCGTTGCTACAGTTCGTCGTTTCTAAGCACCACGTGATGATCGGGTGTGATGGATTCTTACGTTCACATACAACGGGTGTAAGACAGTTTTACACAGCGAAAACACTTAGGGTTAACTTGACGAGCCTAGCATGTGCAGACATGGCCTCGGAACACGGAGACCGAAAGGTCGAACACGAGTCGTATGGAAGATACGATCAACATGAAAATGTTCACCGACGATGACTAGTCCGTCTCACGTGATGATCGGACACGGACTAGTCGACTCGGATCGTGTAACACTTAGATGACTAAAGGGATGTCTAATCTAAGTGGGAGTTCATAATTTGATTAGAACTTTATTATCATGAACTTAGTCTAAAACCTTTGCAAATATGTCTTGTAGATCAATGGCCAACGCTAATGTCAACATGAACTTCAACGCGTTCCTAGAGAAAACCAAGCTGAAAGATGATGGCAGCAACTATACGGACTGGGTCCGGAACCTGAGGATCATCCTCATAGCTGCCAGGAAACAATATGTCCTAGAAGGACCGCTAGGTGACGCTCCCGTCCCAGAGAACCAAGACATTATGAATGCTTGGCAGTCTCGCGCTGATGATTACTCCCTCGTTCAGTGCGGCATGCTTTACAGCTTAGAACCGGGGCTCCAAAAGCGTTTTGAGCATCACGGAGCATATGAGATGTTCGAAGAGCTGAAACTAGTTTTTCAAGCTCATGCCCGGGTCGAGAGATATGATGTCTCCGACAAGTTCTACAGTTGTAAGATGGAGGAGAACAGTTCTGTCAGTGAGCACATCCTGAAGATGTCTGGGTTGCACAACCGTATGACCCAGCTGAACATTAACCTCCCAGATGAGGCGGTCATTGACAGAATCCTCCAGTCGCTCCCACCAAGCTACAAGAGCTTTGTGATGAACTACAACATGCAGGGAATGGAAAAGACCATTCCTGAAGTGTTCTCGATGCTGAAGTCAGCAGAGGCTGAAATCAAGAAAGAACATCAAGTGTTGATGGTCAATAAGACCACTAAGTTCAAGAAGGGCAAGGGTAAGAAGAACTTCAAGAAGGACGGCAAAGATGTTGCCGCGCCTGGTAAGCCAGTTACCGGGAAGAAGTCAAAGAATGGACCCAAGCCTGAGACTGAGTGCTTTTATTGCAAGGGGAAGGGTCACTGGAAGCGGAACTGCCCCAAATACTTAGCGGATAAGAAGGCCGGCAACACCAAAGGTATATTTGATATACATGTGATTGATGTGTACCTTACCAGTACTCGTAGTAACTCCTGGGTATTTGATACCGGTGCCGTTGCTCATATTTGTAACTCACAGCAGGAGCTGCGGAATAAACGGAGACTGGCGAAGGACGAGGTGACGATGCGCGTCGGGAATGGTTCCAGAGTCGATGTGATCGCCGTCGGCACGCTGCCTCTACATTTACCTACGGGATTAGTTTTGAACCTTAATAATTGTTATTTAGTGCCAAGTTTGAGCATGAACATTGTATCTGGATCTCGTTTAATACGAGATGGCTACTCATTTAAGTCTGAGAATAATGGTTGTTCGATTTATATGAGAGATATGTTTTATGGTCATGCTCCGATGGTCAATGGTTTATTCTTAATGAATCTCGAGCGTAATATTACACATGTTCATAGTGTAGATGCCAAAAGATTTAAAGTTGATAACGATAGTCCCACATACTTGTGGCACTGCCGCCTTGGTCACATTGGTGTCAAGCGCATGAAGAAGCTCCATGCCGATGGACTTTTAGAGTCTCTTGATTATGAATCGTTTGACACGTGCGAACCATGCCTCTTAGGTAAAATGACCAAGACTCCGTTCTCCGGAACAATGGAGCGAGCAACCAACTTGTTGGAAATCATACATACCGATGTGTGCGGTCCAATGAGCGTTGAGGCTCGCGGAGGATATCGTTATGTTCTCACTCTCACAGATGACTTGAGTAGATATGGGTATGTCTACTTAATGAAACACAAGTCTGAGACCTTTGAAAAGTTCAAGGAATTTCAGAATGAGGTGGAGAATCAACGTGACCGAAAGATAAAATTCTTACGATCAGATCGTGGAGGAGAATACTTAAGTCACGAATTTGGTACACACTTAAAGAAATGTGGAATCGTTTCACAGCTCACGCCGCCTGGAACACCTCAGCGAAACGGTGTGTCCGAACGTCGTAATCGCACTCTATTGGATATGGTGCGGTCTATGATGTCTCTTACCGATTTACCGCTATCATTTTGGGGATACGCTCTAGAGACAGCTACATTCACTTTAAATAGGGCACCGTCTAAATCCGTTGAGACGACACCGTATGAATTATGGTTTGGAAAGAAACCTAAGCTGTCGTTTCTAAAAGTTTGGGGATGCGAAGCTTATGTCAAGAAACTTCAACCTGAAAAGCTCGAACCCAAGTCGGAAAAATGCGTATTCATAGGATACCCTAAGGAAACTATAGGGTATACCTTCTACTTAAGATCCGAAGGCAAGATCTTTGTTGCCAAGAACGGATGCTTTCTGGAAAAAGAGTTTCTCTCGAAAGAAGTAAGTGGGAGGAAAGTAGAACTCGATGAAGTACTACCTCTTGAGCGGGATAGTGACGCAGCACAGGAAACCGTTCCTGTGATGCCCACACCAACTGAAGAGGAAAACCATGATAATGATCAAGGTACTTCGGATCAAGTTACTGCTGAACTTCGTAGGTCCACAAGGACACGTTCCGCACCAGAGTGGTACGGCAACCCTGTCCTGGAAATCATGTTGTTAGACAACAATGAACCTTCGAACTATGAAGAAGCAATGGCGGGCCCGGATTCCAACAAATGGCTTGAAGCCATGAAATCCGAGATAGAATCCATGTATGAAAACAAAGTATGGACTTTGACAGACTTGCCCGATGATCGGCGAGCGATAGAAAACAAATGGATCTTTAAGAAGAAGACGGACGCGGATGGTAATGTTACCATCTATAAAGCTCGACTTGTCGCTAAGGGTTATCGACAGGTTCAAGGGATTGACTACGACGAGACATTCTCTCCCGTAGCGAAGCTAAAGTCCGTCCGAATCATGTTAGCAATTGCCGCATACTATGATTATGAGATATGGCAGATGGACGTCAAAACAGCATTCCTTAACGGGCATCTTAAGGAAGAACTGTATATGATGCAGCCGGAAGGTTTTGTCGATCCTCGGAACGCTAACAAAGTATGCAAGCTCCAGCGATCCATTTATGGACTGGTGCAAGCATCTCGGAGTTGGAACATTCGCTTTGATGAGATGATCAAAGCGTTTGGGTTTATGCAGACTTATGGAGAAGCCTGCGTTTACAAGAAAGTGAGTGGGAGCTCTGTAGCATTTCTCATATTATATGTAGATGACATACTCCTGATGGGAAATAATATAGAATTTCTGGACAGCATTAAGGCCTACTTGAATAAGTGTTTTTCAATGAAGGACCTTGGAGAAGCTGCTTATATATTAGGCATCAAGATCTATAGAGATAGATCGAGACGCCTCATAGGTCTTTCACAAAGCACATACCTTGATAAGATTTTGAAGAGATTCAGAATGGATCAGTCCAAGAAGGGGTTCTTGCCTATGTTACAAGGTATGAGACTGAGCTCAGCTCAGTCACCGACCACGGCAAAAGATAAAGAAGAGATGAGTGTCATCCCCTATGCTTCAGCCATAGGATCTATTATGTATGCCATGCTGTGTACCAGACCCGATGTAAACCTTGCCGTAAGTTTGGTAGCAAGATACCAAAGTAATCCCGGCAAGGAACACTGGACAGCGGTCAAGAATATCCTGAAGTACCTGAAAAGGACAAAGGACATGTTTCTCGTTTATGGAGGAGACGAAGAGCTCGTCGTAAAGGGTTACGTCGACGCTAGCTTCGACTCAGATCTGGATGACTCTAAGTCACAAACCGGATACGTGTATATGTTGAATGGTGGAGCAGTAAGCTGGTGCAGCTGCAAGCAGAGCGTCGTGGCGGGATCTACGTGTGAAGCGGAGTACATGGCAGCCTCGGAGGCAGCACATGAAGCGATTTGGGTGAAGGAGTTCATCACCGACCTAGGAGTCATACCCAATGCGTCGGGGCCGATCAAACTCTTCTGTGACAACACTGGAGCTATTGCCCTCGCAAAGGAGCCCAGGTTTCACAAGAAGACCAGGCACATCAAGCGTCGTTTCAACTCCATCCGTGAAAATGTTCAAGATGGAGACATAGAGATTTGCAAAGTGCACACGGATCTGAATGTCGCAGATCCGCTGACTAAACCTCTCTCGCGTGCAAAACATGATCAACACCAGAACTCTATGGGTGTTCGATTCATCACAATGTAACTAGATTAGTGACTCTAGTGCAAGTGGGAGACTGTTGGAAATATGCCCTAGAGGCAATAATAAAAGTATTATTATATTTCATTGTTCATGATAATTGTCTTTTATTCATGCTATAACTGTATTATCCGGAAATCGTAATACACGTGTGAATACTTAGACCACACAATGTCCCTGGTAAGCCTCTAGTTGACCAGCTCGTTGTGATCAACAGATAGTCATGGTTTCCTGACTATGGACATTGGATGTCGTTGATAACGGGATCACATCATTAGGAGAATGATGTGATGGACAAGACCCAATCCTAAGCATAGCATAAAAGATCGTGTAGTTCGTTTTGCTAGAGCTTTGCAAGTGTCAAGTATCTCTTCCTTCGACCATGAGATCGTGTAACTCCCGGATACCGTAAGAGTGCCTTGGGTGTACCAAACGTCACAACGTAACTGGGTGACTATAAAGGTGCATTACAGGTATCTCCGAAAGTAGCTGTTGGGTTGACACGGATCGAGACTGGGATTTGTCACTCCGTATGACGGAGAGGTATCTCTGGGCCCACTCGGTAATGCATCATCATATTGAGCTCAATGTGACCAAGGTGTTGGACACGGGATCATGCATTACGGTACGAGTAAAGTGACTTGCCGGTAACGAGACTGAACAAGGTATTGGGATACCGACGATCGAGTCTCGGGCAAGTAACGTACCGATTGACAAAGGGAATTGCATACAGGGTTTGATCGAATCCTCGACATAGTGGTTCATCCGATGACAACATCGAGGAGCATGTGGGAGCCATCATGGGTATCCAGATCCCGCTGATGGTTATTGACTGAGAGAGTCTCGGTCATGTCTGCATGTCTCCCGAACCCGTAGGGTCTACACACTTAAGGTTCGGTGACGCTAGGGTTATGAAGATATGTATATGCAGAAACCCGAATGTTGTTCGGAGTCCCGGATGAGATCCCGGACGTCACGAGGAGTTCCGGAATGGTCCGGAGGTAAAGAATTATATATAGGAAGTGCTATTTCGGGCACCGGGACAAGTTTCGGGGTTATCGGTATTGTACCGGGACCACCGGAAGGGTCCCGGGGGTCCACCGGGTGGGGCCACCTGTCCCGGGGGGCCACATGGGCTGTAGGGGGTGCGCCTTGGCCATCATGGGCCAAGGGCACCAGCCCCTATAGGCCCATGCGCCTAGGGTTTCCCCCTAGGAGGAGTCCTAGTGGTGGAAGGCACCCCTAGGTGCCTTGGGGGGGAGGGAAACCTCCCCTAGGCCGCCGCCCCCCCTAGTAGATCTCATCTACTAGGGCCGGCGCCCCCCCCCCCTTGGCACCCCTATATATAGTGGGGGGGAGAGGAGGAGAACACACCAGCCCCTGGCGCCTCCACCTCCCCCCGTTACGTCTCTCCCTCGTAGTCTCGGCGAAGCCCTGCTGCTGTGACGCCCTGCATCCACCACCACGCCGTCGTGCTGCTGGATCTTCATCAACCTCTCCTTCCCCCTTGCTGGATCAAGAAGGAGGAGACGTCTCCCGTCCCGTACGTGTGTTGAACGCGGAGGTGCCGTCCGTTCGGCGCTGGTCATCGGTGATTTGGATCACGTCGAGTATGACTACATCATCACCTTGCAAGCTTCCACACGCGATCTACAAGTGGTATGTAGATGCAAACTCTCTCCCTAGACTCGTTGCTTAGATGAACTCATAGATGGATCTTGGTGAAACCGTAGGAAAAATTTTATTTTCTGCAACGTTCCCCAACAAATACCTAGTTCAATCTCGTTACTGGCAAGTCTCTTTACTCGTTCCGTAATGCAACATCCCGTAACTAACTGTTGGAGAACGCAGTAATTTCAAAAAAATTCCTACATAGACGCAAGATCTATCATGGTGATGCATAGCAACGAGAGGGGAATAGTGTTGTCCACGTACCCTCTTAGACCCTAAAAGGAAGCGTTATGACAACACGGTTGATGTAGTCATACGTCTTCACGATCCGACCGATCCTAGTACAGAAAGTACGGCACCTCCGTGATTTGCACACGTCCGGCTCAGTGATGTCCCATGAACTCTTGATCCAGCTGAGTGTCAGGGGAGAGCTCCGTCAGCACGACGGCGTGATGACGGTGATGATGAAGTTACCAGCGCAGGGCTTCACCTAAGCACTACGGCGATATGACCGAGGTGGATTATGGTGGAGGGGGGCACCGCACACGGGTAAGATAGTTGTCTGTTGTGTTCTAGGGTGCCCCTGCCCCTGTATATAAAGGAGCAAGGGGGAGGCCGGCCGGCCCTAGGGCGCGCCAAGGAGGGGAGGAATCCTCCTCCTAGTAGGAGTAGGATTCCTCCTTTCCTAGTC
The DNA here is from genome assembly GCF_018294505.1 of Triticum aestivum. Classification (NCBI taxonomy): domain Eukaryota; kingdom Viridiplantae; phylum Streptophyta; class Magnoliopsida; order Poales; family Poaceae; genus Triticum; species Triticum aestivum. Next base: position 613,571,275 of record NC_057800.1, read on the forward strand.
CTACTAGGAGGGGGAAGGAAGGAGTGGGAGAGGGGAAGGAAAGGGGGGCGCCACCCCCTCCTAGTCCAATTCAGACTCAAGGGGGAGGGGGCGTGCGGCCTGCCCTGGCAGCCCCTCTCTCTCTCCACTAAGGCCCATCTAGGCCCACTAGTTCCCCCCGGGGGGGGGGGCTTCCGGTAACCCTCCGACACTCCGGTTTTCTCCGAAATCACCCGGAGCACTTCCGGTGTCCGCATATAGCCATCCAATATATCAATCTTTATGTCTCGACCATTTCGAAACTCCTCGTCATATCTATGATCCTATCCAGGACTCCGAAATATCCTCGGTACATCAAAACACATAAACGCATAATACCGATCGTCACCGAACGTTAAGCGTGCAGACCCTACGGGTTCGAGAACTATGTAGACATGACCGAGACACGTCTCCGGTCAATAACTAATAGTGGAACCTGGATGTTCATATTGGCTCCTACATATTCTACGAAGATCTTTATCGGTCAAACCGCATAACAACATACGTTGTTCCCTTTGTCATCGGTATATTACTTGCCCGAGATTCAATCGTCGGTATTTCAATACCTAGTTCAATCTCGTTACCGACAAGTCTATTTACTCGTTATGTAATGCTACATCCCGTAACTAACTCATTAGTCACATTGCTTGCAAGGCTTATAGTGATGTGCATTACCGAGACGTCTCGGAGATACCTCTCCGATACAGGGAGTGACAAATCCTAATCTCGATCTATGCTAACTCAACAAACACCATCGGAGACACCTGTAGAGAATCTTTATAGTCACCCAGTTACGTTGTGACGTTTGATAGCACACTGAGTGTTCCTCTGGTATTCGGGAGTTGCATAATCTCATAGTCATAGGAACATATATAAGTTATGAAGAAAGCAATAGCAACAAACTAAACGATTATCATGCTAAGCTAACGGATGGGTCAAGTCAATCAGATCATTCTCTAATAATGTGATCCCATTCATCAAATGACAACTCTTGTCCATGGCTAGGAAACTAAACCATCTTTGATTAACGAGCTAGTCAAGTAGAGGCATACTAGCGACACTCTGTTTGTCTATATATTCACACATGTACTAAGTTTCCGGTTAATACAATTCTAGCATGAATAATAAACATTTATCATGATATAAGGAAATATAAATAACAACTTTATTATTGCCTCTAGGGCATATTTCCTTCACTATCATAGATCCGAAAGGCAAGATATTTGTTGCTAATGGATCCTTTCTAGAGAACGAGTTTCTCTCGAAAGAAGTGAGTGGGAGGAAAGTAGAACTTGATGAGGTAATTGTACATTCTCTCGAATTGGAAAGTAGTTCATCACAGAAAACTATTCCTGTGATGCCCACATCAATTAGTGAGGAAGCTAATGATGATGATCCTGAAACTTCAGATCAAGTTACTACCGAACCTGCTAGGTCAATGAGAGTACGTTCCACACCAGAGTGGTACGGTAATCCTGTTCTAGAAGTCATGTTACTAGACCATGACGAACCTACGAACTATGAGGAAGCGATGATGAGCCCAGATTCCGCAAAATGGCTTGAGGCCATGAAATCTGAGATGGGATCCATGTATGAGAACAAAGTGTGGACTTTGGTTGACTTGCCCGATGATCAGCAAGCCATAGGGAATAAATGGATCTTCAAGAAGAAGACTGACGCTGATGGTAATGTTACAGTCTATAAAGCTCGACTTGTTGTGAAAGGTTTTCAACAAGTTCAAGGAGTTGACTACGATAAGTCTATCCGAATCATGTTAGCAATTACCACATTTTATGATTATTAAATTTGGTAAATGGACGTCAAAACTGCATTCCTTAATGGATTTCTTAAAGAAGAGTTGTATATGATGCAACCAGAAGGTTTTTTCGATCCTAAAGGTGCTAACAAAGTGTGCAAGCTCCAGCGATCGATTTATGGACTGGTGCAAGCATCTCGGAGTTGGAATATACACTTTGATAGTGTGATCAAAGCATATGGTTTTATACAGACTTTCGGTGAAGCCTGTATTTACAATAAAGTGAATGGGAGATCTGTAGCATTTCTAATATTATATGTGGATGACATATTGTTGATTGGAAATAATACAGAATTTCTGGATAGCATAAAAGGATACTTGAATAAGAATTTTTCAATGAAACACCTTGGTGAAGCTGCTTATATATTGGCCATCAAGATCTATTGAGATAGATCAAGACACTTAATTGGACTTTCACAAAGCACATACCTTGATAAAGTTTTGAAGAAGTTCAAAATGGATTAGTCAAAAAAGGGTTCTTGCCTGTGTTACAAGGTGTGATGTTGAGTCAGACCAAATGCCCGACCATTCACTTTTTCCATCATACTCACGAAAGATATTAAAAAGGTGAAGCGTATGAGACAAACTCAATTCCATTTTTTAGTTTTCTTCTATAAACTAAAGTAGTGATAAAACAAGAAACTAAAAGACTTGATTACAAGATCTAAAGATATACCTTCAAGCGCTAACCTCCCCGGCAATGGCGCCAGAAAAGAGCTTGATGTCTACTACACAACCTTCTTCTTGTAGACGTTGTTGGTGTTGGGTTTCGTAGTAATTTCAAAAAATTTCCTATGCACATGCAAGATCATGTGATGCATAGCAACGAGGGGAGAGTATTGTCTACGTACCCAACGCAGACCGACTGCGGAAGCGATGACACGACGTAGAGGAAGTAGTCGTACGTCTTCACGATCCAACCGATCAAGCACCGAAACTACGGCACCTCCGAGTTCGAGCACACGTTCAGCCCGATGACGATCCCCGGACTCTGATCCAGCAAAGTGTCGGGGAAGAGTTCCGTCAGCATGATGGCGTGGTGACGATCTTGATGTACTACAGCAGCAGGGCTTCGCCTAAACTCCGCTACAGTATTATCGAGGTCTATGGTGGCAGGGGGCACCGCACACGGCTAAGGAATAGATCACGTGGATCAACTTGTGTCAACTTGTGTGTTTAGAGGTGCCCCTGCCTCCGTATATAAAGGAGGAGAGGAGGGGAGGCTGGCCGGCCAAGGGGGGAGGCGCAGGAGAGTCCTACTCCCTCTGGGAGTAGGATTCCCCCTCCAATCCTAGTCCAACTAGGATTCCTCGGAGGGGAAAAGAGGAGGAGGGGGCCGGCCACCTCTCCTAGTCCTAATAGGACTAGGGGAAGGGGGGGCGCGCAGCCCAACTAGGGCAGCCCCTTCTCTTTTCCACTAAGGCGCACTATGGCCCAAATAGCTCCCGGGGGGTTCCGGTAACCCTCCCGGTATTCCGGTAAAATCCCGATTTCACCCGGAACACTTCCGATATCCAAATATAGGCTTCCAATATATCAATCTTTACGTCTCGACCATTTCGAGACTCCTCGTCATGTCCGTGATCACATCCGGGACTCCGAACAACCTTCGGTACATCAAAATGCATAAACTCATAATATAACTGTCATCGTAACCTTAAGCGTGCGGACCCTACGGGTTCGAGAACAATGTAGACATGACCGAGACACGTCTCCGGTCAATAACCAATAGCGGGACCTGGATGCCCATATTGGCTCCTACATATTCTACGAAGATCTTTATCGGTCAGACCGCATAACAACATACGTTGTTCCCTTTGTCATCGGTATGTTAGTTGCCCGAGATTCGATCGTCGGTATCCAATACCTAGTTCAATCTCGTTACTGGCAAGTCTCTTTACTCGTTCCGTAATACATCATCTCACAACTAACATATTAGTTGTAATGCTTGCAAGGCTTATGTGATGTGTATTACCGAGAGGGCCCAGAGATACCTCTCCGACAATCGGAGTGACAAATCCTAATCTCGAAATACGCCAACCCAACATCGACCATTGGAGACACCTGTAGTACTCCTTTATAATCACCCAGTTACGTTGTGACGTTTGGTAGTACCCAAAGTGTTCCTCCGGTAAACGGGAGTTGCATAATCTCATAGTCATAGGAACATGTATAAGTCATGAAGAAAGCAATAGCAACATACTAAACGATCAGGTGCTAAGCTAATGGAATGGGTCATGTCAATCAGATCATTCAACTAATGATGTGACCTCGTTAATCAAATAACAACTCATTGTTCATGGTCAGGAAACATAACCATCTTTGATTAACGAGCTAGTCAAGTAGAGGCATACTAGTGACACTCTGTTTGTCTATGTATTCACACATGTATTATGTTTCCGGTTAATACAATTCTAGCATGAATAATAAACATTTATCATGATATAAGGAAATAAAAAATAACTTTATTATTGCCTCTAGGGCATATTTCCTTCAGTCTCCCACTTGCACTAGAGTCAATAATCTAGTTCACATCGCTATGTGATTTAACAGCAATAGTTCACATCACCATGTGATTAACACCCATAGTTCACATCGCTATGTGACCAACACCCAAAGGGTTTACTAGATTCAGTAATCTAGTTCACATCGCTATGTGATTAACACCCAAGGAGTACTAAGGTGTGATCATGTTTTGCTTGTGAGAGAATCTTTAGTCAACGGGTCTGCCACATTCAGATCCTCATGTATTTTGCAAATTTCTATGTCAACAATGCTCTGCATGGAGCTACTCTAGCTAATTGCTCCCACTTTCAATATGTATCTAGATCGAGACTTAGAGTCATCTAGATTAGTGTCAAACTTGCATCGGCGTAACCCTTTACGACGAACCTTTTTCCATAATCGAGAAACATATCCTTATTCCACTAAGGACAATTTTGACCGCTCTCCAGTGATCTACTCCTAGATCACTATTGTACTCCCTTGCCAAACTCAGTGGTATGGCATACAATAGATCTGGTATACAGCATGGCATACTTTATAGAACCTATGACTGAGGCATAGGGAATGACTTTCATTCTCTTTCTATTTTCTGCCGTGGTCGGGCTTTGAGTCTTACTCAACTTCACACCTTGCAACACAGGCAAGAACTCCTTCTTTGACTGTTCCATTTTGAACTATTTCAAAAATTTATCAAGGTATGTATTCATTGAAAAATCTTATCAAGCGTCTTCATCTATCTATATAGATCTTGATGCTCAATGTGTAAGCAGCTTCACCAAGGTCTTTCTTTGAAAAACTTTTATTCAAGTATCCTTTCATGCTTTGCAGAATAATTCTACATTATTTCCGATCAACAATATGTCATTCACATATACTTATCAGAAATGTTGTAGTGCTCCCACTCACTTTCTTGTAAATACAGGCTTCACCGTAAGTCTGTACAAAAACTATATGCTTTGATCAACTTATCAAAGCGTATATTCCAACTCCGAGATTCTTGCACCAGTCCATAAATGGATCGCTGGAGCTTGCACACTTTGTTAGCTCCCTTTGGATCGACAAAACCTTCTGGTTGCATCATATACAACTCTTCTTCCAGAAATCCATTCAGGAATGCAGTTTTGACATCCATTTGCCAAATTTCATAATCATAAAATGCGGCAATTGCTAACATGATTCGGACGGACTTAAGCATCGCTACGGGTGAGAAGGTCTCATCGTAGTCAATCCCTTGAACTTGCCGAAAACCTTTTGCGACAAGTCGAGCTTTGTAGACAGTAATATTACCATCAGCGTCAGTCTTCTTCTTAAAGATCCATTTATTCTCAATTGCTTGCCGATCATCGGGCAAGTCAACCAAAGTCCATACTTTGTTCTCATACATGGATCCCATCTCAGATTTCATGGCTTCAAGCCACTTTGCGGAATCTGGGCTCACCATCGCTTCTTCATAGTTCGTAGGTTCATCATGATCTAGTAGCATGACCTCCAGAACAGGATTATCGTACCACTCTGGTGCGGATCTTACTCTGGTTGATCTACGAGGTTCAGCAGTATCTTGATCTGAAGTTTCATGATCATTATCATTAACTTCCTCACTTATTGGTGTAGGAATCACTGGAACTGATTTCTGTGATGAACTACTTTCCAATAAGGGAGAAGGTATAATTACCTCATCAAGTTCTACTCTCCTCCCACTCACTTCTTTCGAGAGAAACTCCTTCTCTGGAAAGGATCCATTTTAGCAACGAATGTCTTGCCTTCGGATCTGTGATAGAAGGTGTACCCAACAATTTCCTTTGGGTATTCTATGAAGACGCACTTCTCCGATTTGGGTTCGAGCTTATCAGGATGAAACTTTTTCACATAAGCATCGCAGCCCCAAACTTTAAGAAACAACAGCTTAGGTTTACTGCTAAACCATAGTTCATACAGTGTCGTCTCAACGGATTTAGATGGTGCCCTATTTTAAAACGTGAATGCAGCTGTCTCTAATGCATAACCCCAAAACGATAGTGGTAAAGAGATATCATAGATCGCACCATATCAAATAAAGTGCGGTTACGACGTTCGGACACACCATAACGATGTGGTGTTCCAGGTGGCGTGAGCTGTGAAACTATTCCACATTGTTTTAATTGAAGACCAAACTCGTAACTCAAATATTTGTCTCCGCGATCAGATCGCAGAAACTTTATTTTCTTGTTACGATGATTTTTCCACTTCACTCTGAAATTCTTTGAACCTTTCAACTATTTCAGACTTATGTTTCATCAAGTAGATATACCCATATCTGCTCAAATCATCTTGTGAAGGTCAGAAAACAACGATGCTTGCCACGAGCATCATCACTCATTGGATCGCATACATCGGTATGTATTATTTCCAATAAGTCAGTAGCTCGTTCCATTGTTCCGGAGAACGGAGTTTTAGTCATCTTTCCCAAAAGGCACAGTTCGCAAGCATCAAGTGATTCATAATCAAGTGATTCCAAAATTCCATCAGTATGGAGTTTCTTCATGCGCTTTACACCAATATGACCTAAACGGCAGTGCTACAAACAAGTTGCACTTATCATTATTAACTTTGCATCTTTTGGTTTCAATATTATGATTATGTGTATCACTACGATCGAGATCCAACAAAATATTTTCATTGGGTGTGTAACCATATAAGGTTCTATTCATGTAAACAGAACAACAATTTATTCTCTTACTTAAATGAATAATCGTATTACAATAAACATGATCAAATCATATTCATGCTCAACGCAAACACCAAATAACACTTATTTAGGTTCAACACTAATCCCGAAAGTATAGGGAGTGTGTGACGATGATCATATCAATCTTGGAACCACTTCCAACACACATCGTCACTTCACCCTTAACTAGTCTCTGTTTATTCTGCAACTCCCGTTTCGAGTTACTAATCTTAGCAACTGAACTAGTATCAAATACTGAGGGTTTGCGATAAACACTAGTAAAGTACACATCAATAACATGTATATCAAATATACTTATGTTCACTTTGCCATCCTTCTTATCCGCCAATCACTTGGGGTAGATCCGCTTCCAGTGACCAGTCCCTTTGCAGTAGAAACACTTAGTCTCAGGCTTAGGATCAGACTTGGGCTTCTTCACTTGAGCAGCAACTTGCTTGCTGTTCTTCTTGAAGTTCCCCTTCTTCCTTCTGCCCCTTTTCTTGAAACTAGTGGTCTTGTCTACCATCAACACTTGATGTTTTTCTCGATTTCTACCTTCGTCAATTTCCGCATTACGAAGAGCTTGGGAATCGTTTCCGTTATCCCTTGCATGTCATAGTTCATCACGAAGTTCTACTAACTTGGTGATGGTGACTAGAGAATTCTGTCAATCACTATCTTATCTGGAAGATTAACTCCCACTTGATTCAAGCGATTGTAGTACTCAGACAATCTGAGCACATGCTCACTAGTTGAGCGATTCTCCTCCATCTTTTAGCTATAGAACTTGTTGGAGACTTCATATCTCTCAACTCGGGTATTTGCTTGAAATATTAGCTTCAACTCCTGGAACATCTCATATGGTCCATGACATTCAAAACGTCTTTGAAGTCCCGATTCTAAGCCGTTAAGCATGGTGCACTTAAACTATCAAGTAGTCATCATATTGAGCTAGCCAAACGTTCATAACGTCTGCATTTGCTCCTGCAATAGGTCCGTCACCTAGCGGTGCATTAAGGACATAATTCTTCTGTGCAGCAATGAGGATTTAACCTCAGATCACGGATCAAATCCGCAACATTGCTACTAACATTTTTCAACACAATTTTCTCTAGGAACATATCAAAATAAACACAGGGAAGCAACAACGCGAGCTATTGATCTACAACATGATTTGCAAAATACTACCAGGACTAAGTTCATGATAAATTTAAGTTCAATTTAATCATATTACTTAAGAACTCCCACTTAGATAGACATCCCTCTAATCCTCTAAGTGATCACGTGATCCAAATCAACTAAACCATGTCCGATCATCACGTGAGATGGAGTAGTTTCATCGGTGAACATCATTATGTTGATCATATCTACTATATGATTCACGCTCGACCTTTCGGTCTCCGTGTTCCGAGGCCATATCTGCATATGCTAGGCTCGTCAAGTTTAACCTGAGTATTCTGCGTGTGCAAAACTGGCTTGTACCCGTTGTAGATGGACGTAGAGCTTATCACACCCGATCATCACGTGGTGTCTGGGCACGACGAACTTTGGCAACGGTGCATACTCAGGGAGAACACTTCTTGATAATTTAGTGAGAGATCATCTTATAATGCTACCGTCAATCAAAGCAAGATAAGATGCATAAAAGGATAAACATCACATGCAATCAATATAAGTGATATGATATGGCCATCATCATCTTGTGCTTGTGATCTCCATCTCCGAAGCACCGTCATGATCACCATCGTCACCGGCGCGACACCTTGATCTCCATCGTAGCATCGTTGTCGTCTCGCCAATCTTATGCTTCCACGACTATCACTACCGTTTAGTAATAAAGTAAAGCATTACATCGCGATTGCATTGCATACAATAAAGTGACAACCATATGGCTCCTGCCAGTTGCCGATAACTCGGTTACAAAACATGATCATCTCATACAATAAAATTCAGCATCATGCCTTGACCATATCACATCACAACATGCCCTGCAAAAACAAGTTAGACGTCCTCTACTTTGTTGTTGCATGTTTTACGTGACTGCTACGGGCTTAAGTAAGAACCAATCTCACCTACGCATCAAAACCACAACGATAGTTTGTCAAATAGACTCCGTTTTAACCTTCTCAAGGACCGGGCGTAGCCATACTTGGTTCAACTAAAATTGGAGAGACAGTCGTCCGCAAGCCATCTATGTGCAAAGCACGTCGAGGGAACCGGTCTCGCGTAAGCGTACGCGTAAGGTTGGTCCGGGTCATCTCGTCCAACAATACCGCCGAAACAAAGTATGACATGCTGGTAGGCAGTATGACTTGTATCGTCCACAACTCACTTGTGTTCTACTCGTGCATATAACATCAACATAAGTAACCTAGGCTCGGATGCCACTGTTGGGTTTCGTAGTAATTTCAAAAAAATTCCTACGCACACGCAAGATCATGTGATGCATAGCAACGAGGGGAGAGTATTGTCTACGTACCCAACGCAGACCGACTGCGGAAGCGATGACACGACGTAGAGGAAGTAGTCGTACGTCTTCACGATCCAACCGATCAAGCACCGAAACTACGGCACCTCCGAGTTCGAGCACACGTTCAGCCCGATGACGATCCCCGGACTCCGATCCAGCAAAGTGTCGGGGAAGAGTTCCGTCAGCACGACGGCGTGGTGACGATCTTGATGTACTACAGCAGCAGGGCTTCGCCTAAACTCCGCTACAGTATTATCGAGGTCTATGGTGGCATGGGGCACCGCACACGGCTAAGGAATAGATCACGTGGATCAACTTGTGTCAACTTGTGTGTTTAGAGGTGCCCCTGCCTCCGTATATAAAGGAGGAGAGGAGGGGAGGCTGGCCGGCCAAGGGGGGGAGGCGCAGGAGAGTCCTACTCCCTCTGGGAGTAGGATTCCCCCTCCAATCCTAGTCCAACTAGGATTCCTCGGAGGGGAAAAGAGGAGGAGGGGGCCGGCCACCTCTCCTAGTCCTAATAGGACTAGGGGAAGGGGGGGCGCGCAGCCCAACTAGGGCAGCCCCTTCTCTTTTCCACTAAGGCCCACTATGGCCCAAATAGCTCCCGGGGGGTTCCGGTAACCCTCCCGGTATTCCGGTAAAATCCCGATTTCACCCGGAACACTTCCGATATCCAAATATAGGCTTCCAATATATCAATCTTTACGTCTCGACCATTTCGAGACTCCTCGTCATGTCCGTGATCACATCCGGGACTCCGAACAACCTTCGGTACATCAAAATGCATAAACTCATAATATAACTGTCATCGTAACCTTAAGCGTGCGGACCCTACGGGTTCGAGAACAATGTAGACATGACCGAGACACGTCTCCGGTCAATAACCAATAGCGGGACCTGGATGCCCATATTGGCTCCTACATATTCTACGAAGATCTTTATCGGTCAGACCGCATAACAACATACGTTGTTCCCTTTGTCATCGGTATGTTACTTGCCCGAGATTCGATCGTCGGTATCCAATACCTAGTTCAATCTCGTTACTGGCAAGTCTCTTTACTCGTTCCGTAATACATCATCTCACAACTAACATATTAGTTGTAATGCTTGCAAGGCTTATGTGATGTGTATTACCGAGAGGGCCCAGAGATACCTCTCCGACAATCGGAGTGACAAATCCTAATCTCGAAATACGCCAACCCAACATCGACCATTGGAGACACCTGTAGTACTCCTTTATAATCACCCAGTTACGTTGTGACGTTTGGTAGTACCCAAAGTGTTCCTCCGGTAAACGGGAGTTGCATAATCTCATAGTCATAGGAACATGTATAAGTCATGAAGAAAGCAATAGCAACATACTAAACGATCAGGTGCTAAGCTAATGGAATGGGTCATGTCAATCAGATCATTCAACTAATGATGTGACCTCGTTAATCAAATAACAACTCATTCTTCATGGTCAGGAAACATAACCATCTTTGATTAACGAGCTAGTCAAGTAGAGGCATACTAGTGACACTCTGTTTGTCTATGTATTCACACATGTATTATGTTTCCGGTTAATACAATTCTAGCATGAATAATAAACATTTATCATGATATAAGGAAATAAAAAATAACTTTATTATTGCCTCTAGGGCATATTTCCTTCAGTTGGGCCTCCAAGTGTAGAGGTTTGTAGGACAGTAGCAAATTTCTCTCAAGTGGATGACCTAAGGTTTATTAATCCGTAGGAGGCGTAGGATGAAGATGGTCTCTCTCAAGCAACCCTGCAACCAAATAACAAAGAGTCTCTTGTGTCCCCAACACACCCAATACAATGGTAAATTGTATAGGTGCACTAGTTCGGCGAAGAGATGGTGATACAAGTGCAATATGGATAGTAGATAATAGTTTTTGTAATCTGAAATAATAAAAACAGCAAGGTAGCAAGTGATATAAGTGAGCGTAAACGGTATTGCAATGTGTGGAAATAAGGCCTAGGGTTCATACTTTCACTAGTGTAAGTCCTCTCAACAATAATAACATAATTGGATCATATAACTATCCCTCAACATGCAACAAAGATTCACTCCAAAGTCACTAATAGTGGAGAACGAACGAAGAGATTATGGTAGGGTACGAAACCACCTCAAAGTTATTCTTTCCAATCAATCCGTTGGGCTATTCCTGTAAGTGTCACAAACAGCCCTAGAGTTCATACTAGAATAACACCTTAAGACACAAATCAATCAAAACCCTAATGTCACCTAGATACTCCAATGTCACCTCAAGTATCCGTGGGCATGATTATACGATATGCATCACACAATCTCAGATTCATCTATTCAACCAACACATAGAACCTCAAAGAGTGCCCCAAAGTTCCTACCGGAGAATCACGACGAAAACGTGTGCCAACCCCTATGCATAGGTTCCCAATGTCACGAAACCCGCAAGTTGATCACCAATACATACATCAAGTGGCACGTGATATCCCATTGTCACCATAGATATCCACAACAAGACATACATCAAGTGTTCTCAAGTCTTTAAAGACTCAATCCGATAAGATAACTCCAAAGGGGAAACTCAATTCATTACAAGAGAGAAGAGGGGGAGGAGAAACATAAGATCCAACTATAATAGCAAAGCTCGCGATACATCAAGATCGCGCCAAATCAAGAACACGAGAGAGAGAGAGAGAGATCAAACACATAGCTACTGGTACATACCCTCAGCCCCGAGGGAGAACTACTCCCTCCTCGTCATGGAGAGCACCGGGATGATGAAGATGGCCACCGGAGAAGGATTGCCCCCTCCGGCAGGGTGCCGGAACGGGTCTAGATTGGTTTTTGGTGGCTACGGAGTCTTCTGGCGGCGGAACTCCCGATCTATTGTGCGTTCTGGAAGTTTTAGGGTATATGGAGTTATATAGGCAGAAGAAGCATGTCAGGGGAGTCACGAGGGCCCCAGGGGGGTGGGCGCGCCCCTACCCTCGTGAGCTCCTCCTTCCTTCCTTGACGTGGTGTCCAAGTCCATCGGGTGGCTTTTGTTCCAAAAATAACTTCTCTAGTTGATTTCGTTCCGTTTCGACTCCGTATGATATTTCTTTTCTTCGAAACACTGAAATAGGCATAAAACAACAAATCTGGGTCGGGCCTCCGGTTAATAGGTTAGTCCCAAAAATAATATAAAAGTGGAAAATAAATCCCAATATTGCCTAAAACAGTAGATAATATAGCATGGAGCAATCAAAAATTATTGATACGTTGGAGACGTATCAAGCATCCCCAAGCTTAATTCCTGCTCGTCCTTGAGTAGGTAAATGATAAAAAGATAATTTTTGATGTGGAATGCTAGTTGGCATAATTTCAATGTAATTCTTCTTGCTTGTGATATGAATATTCAGATCCATAAGATTCAAGACAAAAGTTCATATATAAAAATAATAATACTTCAAGCATACTAACAAAGCAATCATGTCTTATAAAAATAACATGGCCAAAGAAAGCTATCCCTACAAAATCATATAGTCTGGCTATGCTCCATCTTCACCACACAGCATATTTAAATCATGCACAACCCCGATGACAAGCCAAGCAATTGTTTCATACTTTTGATATTCTCAAACTTTTTCAATCTTCACGCAATACATGAGAGTGAGCCATGGATATAGCACTATAGGTGGAATAGAGTGGTGGTTGTGGAGAAGACAAAAAGGGAGAAGATAGTCTCACATCGACTAGGCATATCAACGGGCTATGGAGATGCCCATCAATAGATATCAATGTGAGTGAGTAAGGATTGCCATGCAACGGATGCACTAGAGCTATAAATGTATGAAAGCTCAACAAAAGAAACTAGTGGGTGTGCATCCAACTCGCTTGCTCACGAAGACCTAGGGCATTTTGAGGAAGCCCATCATTGGAATATACAAGCCAAGTTTTATAATGAAAGATTCCTACTAGTATATGAAAGTGACAACATAGGAGACTCTTTATCATGAAGATCATGGTGCTACTTTGAAGCACAAGTGTGGTAAAAGGATAGTAGCATTGTCCCTTTTATTTTTATTTTTATTTTTTTATTTGGCCTTTCTTTTTTTGGCCTTTCCCTTTTTTATTTGGCCTTCCCCTTTTTTTGGAACAATGCTCTATTGAATGATGATCATCACACTTCTATTTATTTACAACTCAATGATACGACTCGATAGTAGAACAAGATATGACTCTATATGAATGCCTCCGGCGGTGTACCGGGATATGCAATGAATCAAGAGTGACAAGTATGAAAGAATTATGAACGGTGGCTTTGCCACAAATACAATGTCAACTACATGATCATGCTAAGCAATATGACAATGATGAATGTGTCATGATAAACTGGATGTTGGAAAGTTGCATGGCAATATATCTCGGAATGGCTATGTAAATGCCATAATAGGTAGGTATGGTGGCTGTTTTGAGGGAGGTATATGGTGGGTTTATGGTACCGGCAAAAGTTGCGCGATACTAGAGAGGCTAGCAATGGTGGAAGGGTGAGAGTGCGTATAATCCATGGACTCAACATTAGTCATAAAGAACTCATGTACTTATTGCAAAAATCTAGAAGTTATCAAAGCAAAGTATTACGCGCATGCTCCTAGGGGGATAGATTGGTAGGAAAAGACCATCGCTCGTCCCTGACCGCCACTCATAAGGAAGACAATCAATAAATAAATCATGCTCCGACTTCGTCACATAACGGTTCACCATACGCGCATGCTGCGGGAATCACAAACTTTAACACAAGTATTTATCAAATTCACAATTATTCAGCTAGCATGACTCTAATATCACCATCTCCATATCTCAAAACAATTATCAAGTATCAAACTTCTCTTAGTATTCAACACACTCATAAGAGAATTTTATTATTCTTGAATACCTAGCATATTAGGATTTTAAGCAAATTACCATGCTATTTAAGACTCTCAGAATGATATAAGTGAAGCATGAGAGTTCATCTATTTCTTCAAAATAAAACTACCACCATGCTCTAAAAGATATAAGTGAAGCACTAGAGCAAATGACAAACTACTCCGAAAGATTTAAGTGGAGATCAATGAGTAGTTCAATAATTATTTAGCTATGTGAAGACTCTCTAACATTTAATAATTTCGGATCTTGGTATTCTATTCAAACAGCAATCAAAGCAAAATAAAATGACATTCTAAAAATAGCAAACATCATGTGAAGAAGCAAAAACTTAGGATCAACCGATACTAACCGATAGTTGTTGAAGAAGAAAGGTGGGATGCCAACCAGGGCATCCCCAAGCTTAGACGCTTGAGACTTCTTGAAATATTATCTTGGGGTGCCTTGGGCATCCCCAAGCTTGAGCTTTTGTGTCTCCTTAATTCCTCTCATATCACGGTCTCCCTAAATCTCAAAAGCTTCATCCACACAAACCTCAACAAGGACTCGTGAGATAAATTAGTATAAACCATTGCCAAACCTTATAATACTCTACTGTAGCAAATCACTAAAATTATTATTCAACATTTCATACTAAATTCCTCTGCATATTTAATAGTTCTATTCTCAAATAGAATCATTAAAGAAGCAAACATATGCAAACAATGCAAACATAACAGCAATCTGCCTAAACAGGATAGTCTGTAAAGAATGCTGCAACATCCATACTTCCCTAGCTCCAAAAATTACGAAAGAAAATTCCCACTGTACTAAATTTATCAGAGCTTAATATGCAAAAGGTTTCAACATTTTATCACATTCTGACTTTTCTAGGGAATTATTGCAACAGCGGTAAACTTTCTGTTTTCAAACAGCAACATGTATACTTGTAACATAGGCATAGTAAAGGCTATCAATGCCACTTTTATTGAAATAAAAGATGCAAAACATTATTATAAATAAAAGAAAGCAAATCCTAACAAAATAAATTGACGCTCCAAGCAAAACACATATCATGTGGCGAATAAAAATATAGCTCCAAGTAAAGTTATCGATGAACGAAGACGAAAAAGGGGATGCCTTCCGGGGCACCCCCAAGCTTAGGCCCTTGGCTATCCTTGAATATTACCTTGAGTTGCCTTGGGCATCCCCAAGCTTAGGCTCTTGCCACTCCTTATTCCATAGTCCATCGAATCCTTACCCAAAACTTGAAAACTTCACAACACAAAACTTAACAGAAAACTCGTAAGCTCCGTTAGTATAAGAAAATAAATCACCACTTTAAGGTACTGTAATTAACTCATTATTTATTTAAATTGGTGTTAAACCTAATGTATTCCAACTTATCTATGGTTTATAAACTATTTTACTAGCCATAGATTCATCAAAATAAGTAAACAACACATGAAAAACAGAATCTGTCAAAAACAGAACAGTCTGTAGTAATATGGATCAAACGTATACTTATGGAACTCATAAAATTCTCAAATAAATTTCTGGACCTGAGGAATGTATCTATTAATCATCTCCAAAAAGAATTAACTAAATAGCACTCTCCAAATAAAAATGGCAGCAATTCCCGTGAGCGCTAAAGTTTCTGTTTTTGACAGCATGATCAACAAGACTTTCCCCAAGTCTTCCCAAAGGTTCTACTTGGCACAAACACTAATTAAAACATAAAACCACATCTAAACAGAGGATAGATGAATTATTTATTACTAAACATGAGCAAAAAGCAAGGAACAAAATAAAGTTGGGTTGCCTCCCAACAAGCGCTATCGTTTAACGCCCCTAGCTAGGCATGATGATTTCAATGATGCTCACATAAAGGATAAGAATTGTAACATAAAGAGAGCATCATGAAGAATATGACTAGCACATTTAAGTCTAACATACTTCCTATGCATAGGGATTTTGTGAGCACACAACTTATGGGAACAATAATCAACTAGCATAGGAGAGCAAAACAAGCATAACTTTCAAGACTTTAAGCACATAGAGAGGAAACTTGATATTATTGCAATTCCTACAAGCATATGTTCCTCCATCATAATAATTTTCAGTAGCATCATGAATTAATTCAACAATATAACCAGAACCTAAAGCATTCTTTTCATGATCTACAAGCATAGAAAATTTCATTACTCTCCACGCAAGCAAAATTCTTCTCATGAATAATAGTGGGAGTATCATAAGAGACTTGGAATACTATAAATTGTTTCCATATTAAAGAGTAATGTTCAGAGAAGGGGTAATCATAATTAGTGACAAGTTTTATAAATATAATCACTACTTTGTATAGCATAAGTATCATCACAATAATTATCATAAGTAGGAGGCATGCTATCATCATTACAAACTTGCATATCAAAACTTGGGAGACTAAAAATATCATCATTATTAAACATAGCATCCCCAAGCTTGGGACAAACATTAATTGCAGCAAATATATTCTCTAATATGTCATCCTCATCAAACATAGCTTCCCCAAGCTTGTGGCTTTGCATATCATTAGCATCATGGGTACTCAAGGAATTCATACTAACAACATTGCAATCATGCTCATCATTCAAATATTTAGTGCCAAACATTTTATAGATTTCTTCTTGTAGCACTTGAGCACAATTATCCTTTCCATCATACTCACGAAAGATATTAAAAAGGTGAAGCGTATGAGACAAACTCAATTCCATTTTTTTGTAGTTTTCTTCTATAAACTAAACTAGTGATAAAACAAGAAACTAAAAGACTTGATTACAAGATCTAAAGATATACTTTCAAGCGCTAACCTCCCCGGCAACGGCGCCAGAAAAGAGCTTGATGTCTACTACACAACCTTCTTCTTGTAGACGTTGTTGGGCCTCCAAGTGCAGAGGTTTGTAGGACAGTAGCAAATTTCCCTCAAGTGGATGACCTAAGGTTTATCAATCCGTAGGAGGCGTAGGATGAAGATGGTCTCTCTCAAGCAACCCTGCTACCAAATAACAAAGAGTCTCTTGTGTCCCCAACACACCCAATACAATGGTAAATTGTATAGGTGCACTAGTTCGGCGAAGAGATGGTGATACAAGTGCAATATGGATAGTAGATAATAGTTTTTGTAATCTGAAATAATAAAAACAACAAGGTAGCAAGTGATATAAGTGAGCGTAAACGGTATTGCAATGTGTGGAAATAAAGCCTAGGGTTCATACTTTCACTAGTGTAAGTCCTCTCAACAATAATAACATAATTGGATCATATAACTATCCCTCAACATGCAACAAAGAGTCACTCCAAAGTCACTAATAGCGGAGAACGAATGAAGAGATTATGGTAGGGTACGAAACCACCTCAAAGTTATTCTTTCCAATCAATCCGTTGGGCTATTCCTATAAGTGTCACAAACAGCCCTAGAGTTCGTACTAGAATAACACCTTAAGACACAAATCAATCAAAACCCTAATGTCACCTAGATACTCCAATGTCACCTCAAGTATCCGTGGGCATGATTATACGATATGCATCACACAATCTCAGATTCATCTATTCAACCAACACATAGAACCTCAAAGAGTGCCCCAAAGTTCCTACCGGAGAATCACGACGAAAACGTGTGCCAACCCCTATGCATAGGTTCCCAATGTCACGAAACCCGCAAGTTGATCACCAAGACATACATCAAGTGGCACGTGATATCCCATTGTCACCACAGATATCCACGACAAGACATACATCAAGTGTTCTCAAGTCTTTAAAGACTCAATCCGATAAGATAACTCCAAAGGGGAAACTCAATTCATTACAAGAGAGAAGAGGGGGAGGATAAACATAAGATCCAAATATAATAGCAAAGCTCACGATACATCAAGATCGCGCCAAATCAAGAACACGAGAGAAAGAGAGAGAGATCAAACACATAGCTACTGGTACATACCCTCAGCCCCGAGGGAGAACTACTCCCTCCTCGTCATGGAGAGCACCGGGATGATGAAGATGGCCATCGGAGAAGGATTGCCCCCTCGGCAGGGTGCCGGAACGGGTCTAGATTGGTTTTTGGTGGCTACGGAGGCTTCTGGTGGCGGAACTCCCGATCTATTGTCCGTTCTGGAAGTTTTAGGGTATATGGAGTTATATAGGCAGAAGAAGCACGTCAGGGGAGTCACGAGGGCCCCACGAGGCAGGGGGGCGCGCCCCAGGGGGGTGGGCGCGCCCCCTACCCTCGTGAGCTCCTCCTTCCTTCCTTGACGTGGGGTCCAAGTCCATCGGGTGGCTTTCGTTCAAAAAATAACTTCTCTAGTTGATTTCGTTCCGTTTCGACTCCGTCTGATATTCCTTTTCTTCGAACACTGAAATAGGCATAAAACAGCAAATCTGGGCTGGGCCTCCGGTTAATAGGTTATTCCCAAAAATAATAGAAAAGTGGAAAATAAAGCCCAATATTGCCTAAAACAGTAGATAATATAGCATGGAACAATCAAAAATTATAGATACACTGGAGACGTATCATTCATATCCGATCTAGGTGTAATAGCTAGTGCATCGGGTCCAATGAAAATATTTTGTGACAATACTGGAGCAATTCCCTCAGCGAAGAAATCCAAATTTTACAAGAGAACCAAACACATCAAGAGACGCTTCAATTCCATCCGCGATCAAGTCAAGGAAGGAGACATAGAGATTTGCAAGATACATACAGATCTGAATATTGCAGACTCGTTGACTAACCCTCTTCCACGATCAAAACATGATCAGCACCAAGACTCCATGGGTGCTAGAATCCTTACTATGTAATCTAGATTATTGACTCTAGTGCAAGTGGGAGACTAAAGGAAATATGCCCTAGAGGCAATAATAAAGCTGTTATTTATATTTCCTTATATCATGATAAATGTTTATTATTCATGCTAGAATTGTATTAACCGGAAACTTAGTGCATGTGTGAATACATAGAGAAAACGGAGTGTCCCTAGTATGCCTTGTAAAACCCCGAGTGTCATGCTACAGTGACCTCACACTAACGGTGCCATCTCATCAAGTTTAACTAAGCCAAATTGCTACTTGATAAAAATCAAATCCAAATTCCATTCGAAATACAAGTCAATCTTTTTACTTCTTTTGTCATGCAAGAAAAATAGCTGACAACATTGCAAATATTCATTGAGTATTTTTCATGGAGAAGCCAACATTTTATAAAGTGATTAAATGCTTTACCTGGTTAAACAGTGCCCAAAACAACATCTAAAATCCTTTTCTAATTTATGAAAATTCCAAATTAATTCCAATAACTCCCAAACTTTTTGTGGCAGTGAGGTATATTGCATTTTGATTTTTGAGACCAGCCACACATTCTTCAAAAATGTTTTATTGCTAAAAGAAATTTGAAAACATAAAAAGGAAAATGGCCTAACTAGTACGGTGCTAGTGGGCTCTAGTGCTATAGTACATTGGACCCAGCCCAATGGGAGAAATTATCCCCTTCCTGCGTTCACAGGAAACAGAGGCCATGGCGCTGGCCGAGCACGCACGGCCGTCCACGCGCGGATCTTGCCCGTGTCAACCATCTGCCAGCGCCCCGAGTCAGATAAGAGCATCCCCGAACCCCCAGCGAACCCTAGTACCCACTCACTCCCTCTCTCTCACTCGCTCTCTCCCTCTGTATTTCGCCCGACGCCGTCGTCGCCGTGCACCGCTCGATCCTGCGGCCACCGTCGTCCCTGCGCCTCGCCATCATGCCCACGAACTTCGCCGTAACCCGCTACCCCGTCCAGTGCGAGCCAGGGAGCTCTGCATCGCGAGATCGCCGTCGTCTTCTTCCTCTTCGGTCGCCGGCGTCGTCGTCAATTCCGGCGAAGCCTGCAGCTCCTAAGCCTCCCAACAGCCACCGTGTACCTCCCGGTGAGCTCCTTCCTGAACCTCTCTCCCCCCTGCCTTTTTCCGCGCATGTAGCCGCCGTCCTCGAGCTCGTCCGAGCTCCCGTGTACACGTACGCGTACGTGCTGCTCCTACCCATGGCCACACCTGCTTGCTTCTGCCGCACGTTTGGGCCATGCCCTTGCCCCCCTGGCGCCGCACTCGCTGTGCCCGCATCCCGTGCTCCCCGCGCTCGCCCCTGTCGCCGGTGGTCATGCCTTGGCCGCGCACTGTGCGCCCCGCCCTCGCTGTCGTGTGCGTGCCCCCGCGCTTGGCCGCGTGCCTCTGGCTAGGACCGCACCCCTCCTGGCCACGCGCGCGCTTGCTGCCGCTCGGCTGCTCGCGTGTTGTGCTGCGTTCTACTGCTGTTGCTTCTATATGTACTGCTCATGCCACTGCTTTGCTATTCTGTTACTTACCGCTGCTTTGCTATTCTGCTACTTGCTACCGTTGCTTTGTTCTGCTTTACTACTAGCTGTTGCTGCCATCGCTCTTGGTCATAGGTGCCAAGGCCATGTACATGGCCGTGTGTGTGTGGCTGACTGGGTTGTGTCCAGTAATGGCCGGCCCTTCGTTAAATTAGGCTAGGTAGTATTAGTTTAGTACTAATTTAGCTCATTAGCAAATGGCAAGTGGACCCAGGGTAGTTACTCTAATTAACAAGAATAGTTTCTTTGCTGTCTATGACATGTGGGCCACATCCTCCCCTTTTGACCAGTCAAGTAGACTTGGTCAACTCGAATTATTACTTATTTCAGAAAATTGCTAAAACTTTGATAATTCATAGAAAAATAACGGTAGCTCGGATTAAAATAATTTGTACATGAAAGTTGCTCAGAAAAACCCAACGAATCCGAATACGTGGTCTGTTCATCTGTCACATGCCCCTAGCATGCTAAACATGGAACTTTCCCCCACCGGTCATCTGTCTGACACAGGTCCGGAGCCGGGAAAACATTCCCGGTTGACTTCCCCCTTTGCCGGTATCGTGTAGTGCCGCGTTAGGACATGCCTAGCGCTGCTTATTGCCTGTCATGAATCTATTTGCTCTGTATTTACTGTTTCTTCCCCCTCTTCTCTCCGGTAGACCCCGAGACTGCTGTCGATGCCGTTGTGATCGACTACGTCGACGACGACCCCTTCTTCCATTTCGGCGGAGCTTCCAGGCAAGCCCCCCCTTTGATCATTCCGATATCTCCCATTCCATTCTCTCATGCTTGCATTAGATTTTGCTACTGTTATTGTTTGCTCCTATTCTGATGCATAGCCTGCTTTTGTAACCTGCTTATTGTTACCTACCTGCTTATCCTAAACTGCTTAGTATAGGTTGGTTAGTGATCCATCAGTGACCCCCACCTTGTCCTTGTTGCCCCTGCTTCATCATTGAAGACCCGATCAACGGGATCGAAGACCAGGCCCCGGCACCGCAAATCACTTTCCCCTTAGTTGCTCGACACTACTGGGTTACTATCGAGTGCCGAGGGTGAGACCTCTACAGCACTTCTGATGTTAACCCTGTAGTGTAGCTATTCGGTCATGGTCATCGAGGGTGATTCCGCATTAACCACTTCCGATACGACTCTGTCGTGCAACCCCTCAAGTGTGAACCTCGGGGTGGTTCCTCTTACGTTCACCTTGATGATTACATCGAGTGGAATCCGTCAAGGGTGATTCCTCAGGTTTTCCTCTTGGTGTTAGACACACGGTTACTATGGTTACTATGACTTTACACTGAACCATGTTACTAAAGACGGGTCGACCCTGAGGGGTACCCGCGCGAGCTTAATTGCGAGTGATGTGGAGTCGGGTTGACCTGGAAGGTGCCCGCGAGATAATTACGAGGCGTGGCCGGGCATTCCTAGCCCTTGCCACAAGTCCTCGAGACGGGGCAACGGGGTCACATCTTTCGTGAGTCTCTGCTTGTTACCGCGCGTTCCTAATCCACTATGATTTGGATATTTTATCCGAGGGGCCTCTGGCCTGATAGCACTAACCATCACGTGGGCATAGTATGGGCGTTCTGCGTCGTATGCATCAGCCGAAGCTTAATAGACGTCAGCGACTGAGCGGCGCGCGCCGGGTTGGACTGGTAAGCTCCTGCCTTTTTAGGGAGGTAGCTAGGTCTTCTCACCGGCCGCCCTCGCAACGTGCAGGAGTTCCCGGGGAGATGGCCCATGACCCCTTGGGGCATAGGTTTAGTCCGGCGTGCTGACCTCTCTATTAAGCCTAGGTCGGGTTGCGGCGTATTGTTTGGCCGAGGCCGGGCATGACCCAGGAAAGTGTGTCCGGCCAGAGTTAATCGAGCGTGGTGGGTAAGTTGGTGCACCCCTGCACGGAAGAAAACATCTATCGATAGCCTGTCCTACGGTAACGGACACTTGGAGTTGTATCCCGATCGATACAACTAGAACTGGATACTTGTGATGAGAATTGGATTGTGATGGGAACTGGATGGTGATGAGAATTGGATTGTGATGATAACTGGATAGTATGGCTCTGGGATTGCTTTCTCGCAGGGAGTCGAGAAAGGATCTTCGGCCGAGGTTGATAACATTGTTACTACTTTACTTTATGCTACTCTTATCTCTTCTGATTTTGCAAGATGCTTGAAGATGTTGAAGATGCTAGTCTTCGATAGTACTAGGCCTTCTCTCTATTTTGGCATTTCTGCAGCCCAGTCCACATATACAACCTTCCTTTGTTAATGTCGCATATGTAGTGTAGATCCTTGCTTGCGAGTACTTTGGATGAGTACTCATGGTTGCTTTGCTCCCCCTTTTCCCCCTTTCTTCTCCTTTCCGGTTGGTGCAACCAGATGTCGGAGTCCAGGAGCCAGATGCCACCGTCGATGCCTACTACTACGTGGAGGCCGCCGACGACCAGGAGTAGTTAGGAGGCTCCCAGACAAGAGGCCTTGCCTTTTCGATTGTTGTTGCTTTTGTGCTAGCCTTCTTAAGGCAAACTTGTCTAACTCATGTCCGTACTCAGATATTGTTGCTTCCGCTGACTCTTGTGTATTCGAGCCCTCGAGGTCCCTGCCTTGTAATATAAAGCTTGTATTATTTTAATTTGTGTCTAGAGTTGTGTTGTGATATCTTCCCATGAGTCCTTGATCTTGATCGTACACATTTGCGTGTATGATTAGTGTACGATTGAATTGAGGGCGTCACAAGTTGGTATCAGAGCCGACTGCCTGTAGGATCCCCCCTTTCCAACTCCATGGCCGAAGCCGAGTCTAGTCACTACAAAAACTTTTACTAACATGGCTGTGTGTCTTACGGGCCCACGTCGCCATATGGGTGGTGTTAGGATCTTTTACTCCTCGTCTATACTCTAGGACTCTGATCTCTCTTCTATTCGGGTTAGAAGGTCTTACTAACTCGAACATTAGGATCTCGTGATCACATCCGCCCGGAGAGCCCCCTTATTTCAGATGATCGCGTGCTGCATCAGAAGATTCCGAAGATACTCTACGATATTATCTCGAGACTTTGTGTCTGTTGCCTTTGCAATTCCCTACCAGCGAAATATCCTTATGGATAACTACACACACTTGCCAATCTTACATTCTATCCCCTTGATCTTGTTATTACAAGATGCCCTGAACTACTCTCCTTTTTTCAAGAATCCTTTGAGCTTACTGCCTTGCAGTTCCTTGTCATCTGAATACCCCTACAGATAACTTTGTGCACCTATCGAGTATCCGCTCGTCCTCAGTTGATTCATGTACTTCACAAAATCTTCGTAATACCATTCGTTCTTGTGAAAATCCTCAACATCCTTTTGTTCTTGAATTTCTTGCTTGCTTGCATTATGGTCAATACCATAAGTCTAGTAATCTTATTGTCATCCTTTGTCTTTATCATTTTGAGTCCGTTGATACAATATGTTGCGAATGCTCGCAATCCTCAATCAGATCCTAGAATTCATCCTTCCGGCTCTGCCGTTATTTTGAACATGAGCTGGTTCTCGACCAATCTTTTTGTCATCGATTGTGCCTCTAGGTCTATTCTACTTATCCATCCTTGATCAGAGCGTCTGCTTCTGATCCCCCGAATTGGAAATCATAATTCCTTTGCATTTAAGCTTTGGAATTACCAGATATTTCCAAAATATGACACCTCTGCATTATTTCTTCTTCTGATTGAATATCGATACTCACATCAGCTCCGTTGTGGATCACCGGATCCATTATTGGATTATCATCCAACAGTGTCCTTCATATTCAAAGAACCTCGTGAAGTCCTTTCCCACATACATAATGCCTTTGGTAAATTGTATCCTCTCCTTTTGTCAACCATGCTCTGCTTTCGAGCTTGTGTTGTTTACTTCTGAAGTTTGTGGAATAGGTTCCTAAGACGCCCCTATGGGTTGAACCTATGCCTCCCCTAATCCGTTTGAACCCGAGAGTTTTAACGAGTCTTACTCTTCTGGTGTTTAGCAAGATAACATTTCAACACTATAACTTTATCAAAAGCGAGAAGTAAATGAAATGATATGCATTGAAGAAGTGGGAGTCGACCTTGAACTTTGTGTTCATGCCCATGGACACGATGTAGATCTTATCATGGAAGCTTCTCTTAAAATTAATTGTCCCCATGGTATAAGATCATCTTATATTTGGGACTTGATCCTTTGCAACCGTGGTTCTGACCATGGGTGTTCCCCTTTGATCCCATTTCTCGGACGAGTTAAAGTACTTGCCTTCTGCAGATCAGTACATCTCCGCAACCTCTGTTTTGATCTTCCTTCGATTATTACCCTCCGGTATCTCGAGAATACTAAAGAACTGTGTTTCTTTCTATAAGTCTCTTCTAATATTGCTTCTCACTGATTTCAGATTTCCTTCGGGTTTTGAGTTGTTAGTCACTTGAGAACACCGATAAGTGAATCGATTCCGCACTCCGATTCATTAACTCTAAGTAATTTTCGTTGCTTACGAGTTTAATAATCCCTCAAGTCATTCCTAGCCTAATCGGTTATATCATTATCGTGCTAATTTTAACTGTGCTACCCGGTCCTTATTCCTGGAGCACAACTTTTCGATGATGAGCAAAGCTTACGTCGATCTTCCTCATCTTATCATTCCACCTTGAACAACAAGCTTGGATCCGAGCTTGTGCCATATACGTGGTTCCAATAGCCTTTGCTTCATCATTCCTTTTGCTTGATGTCGTTGCTGCTCGATGGCATCTTCATAGAGCCTCCCGACAAAATTGGTCATGATCACCATCAATATACTATCTTGTTCCAAGATATCAATCGAATTCTTGAGGAGAAATACCATCCTTGCCCGTCGATGATTCGTGTTGTCATCAACACCATCCTTGACTTCATGCCAATACAGACTTGGTCATGTTTTGATTATATCTTACATTCCTTGACATTCTTGGAATTGTCCCTTTGTACTTCTTGTGACCTGCAGATTCAATCTTGCTTGAAACACCATGTTATTGCTACCTCGAAGCAGGACTATGGTACTATGTATATCAACAAGAACATTGGAAGCGCAATGTTTCTAGATTTATTATTCCAACACCGTGGTGTGGATAATATCATGATTCTTCCCTCGCCCCTTTGTCTAAATACTTTTGAACTTGCTGTCCTATCATGTATATCATGCCCCGCCTTTCCTTGGGAAGGATATACACTAAATTCTTGTGTGCAAACACATTTTCCTTTCCTTTGATCTGATTAATCCCAATAATCACATTTTCCTTTCCATTGGTTTGTTAGTCTTTCTTTTGATCTATATGATAAAATAAGAAATAATTCCCTGCTCATAAAAATGCCTCAAGGTACAATTCGGTCAGTACGACCCTGTTACTAATGTTGATGACATTCCGGTAACCACCGATGGACGAGAACTTTGCCTATTGGTCCGCCTCGTTTCAACGAGTAGGAAAATGGTTCTCTTCATCCCTCGCCCTTGGTACCAACATTGTTGCCACCCTAACTGACAGGTTTTCCTCTGACATGCCTCCGTATCATGACCGTGCAAGATGTCAGCTTCCTTCCTACTTTTTAACACACATGGTGGGCCCATAACCCACAGTTCCACAGGATCGAAACCTGACTCTCTTGTACATCCCTGTTTTCGAAAATTGTTCCTCGCACTTGGTTTCGTATGTAAATCACGAGCCACCTTCCTAGTGGTCTATTCTGGTTTTAGACGCAATACTTCTTCACGTTGCTCTGAACCCCTTTTCACACTCTGTTTCACACATTGGACAATTTTCTATCCGCTTGAAGCTTCTTATTGCACCTTTTTACCTTGCTCTCGATGACTTTCTTGATTTTCAACTCGAGAGATGCCTCTATGCCACGTTCGCAAGATAGCCCCCAGGTATCTATCTTGTGTTGAGCTTCGTCCTTCCTGAGTATTTCCCCCTTACTCCCCCGCTTAAATCTCGGGACGAGATTTCTTGTAGTGGAGGAGTTTTGTAACACCCCGAGTGTCATGCTACAGTGACCTCACACTAACGGTGCCATCTCATCAAGTTTAACTAAGCCAAATTGCCACTTGATAAAAATCAAATCCAAATTCCATTCGAAATACAAGTCAAATTTTTACTTCTTCTGTCATGCAAGAAAAATAGCTGACAACATTGCAAATATTCATTGAGTATTTTTCATGGAGAAGCCAACATTTTATAAAGTGATTAAATGCTTTACCTGGTTAAACAGTGCCCAAAACAACATCTAAAATCCTTTTCTAATTTATGAAAATTCCAAATTAATTCCAATCACTCCCAAACTTTTTGTGGCAGTGAGGTATATTGCATTTTGATTTTTGAGACCAGCCACACATTCTTCAAAAATGTTTTATTGCTAAAAGAAATTTGAAAACATAAAAAAAGGAAAATGGCCTAACTAGTACAGTGCTAGTGGGCTCTAGTGCTATAATACATTGGACCCAGCCCAATGGGAGAAATTACCCCCTTCCTGCGTTCACAGAAAACAGAGGCCATGGCACTGGCCGAGCACGCACGGCCGTCCACGCGCGGATCTTGCCCGTGTCAACCATCTGCCAGCGCCCCGAGTCAGATAAGAGCATCCCCGAACCCCCAGCGAACCCTAGTACCCACTCACTCCCTCTCTCTCACTCGCTCTCTCCCTCTGTATTTCGCCCGACGCCGTCGTCGCCGTGCACCGCTCGATCCCGCGGCCACCGTCGTCCCTGCGCCTCGCCGTCATGCCCAAGAACTTCATCGTCGCCCGCTACCCCGTCCAGTGCGAGCCGTTGGAGCCAGGGAGCTCTGCATCGCGAGATCGCCGTCGTCTTCTTCCTCTTCGGTCGCCGGTGTCGTCGTCAATTCCGGCGAAGCCTGCAGCTCCTAAGCCTCCCAACGGCCACTGTGTGCCTCCCGGTGAGCTCCTGCCTGAACCTCTCTCTCCCCCCTGCCTTTTTCGCGCATGTAGCCGCCGTCCTCGAGCTTGTCCGAGCTTCCGTGTACACGTACGCGTACGTGCTGCTCCTACCCATGGCCACGCCTGCTTGCTTCTGCCGCACGTTTGGGCCATGCCCTTGCCCCCCTACTTGCATCTGCCACACGTTTGGGCCATGCCCTTGCCCCTCTGGCTAGGACCGCGCCCCTCCTGGCCACGCGCGCGCTTGCCGCCGCTCGGCTGCTCACGTGTTGTGCTGCGTTCTACTGCTGTTGCTGCTATATGTACTGCTCATGCCGCTGCTTTGCTATTCTGTTACTTGCCGCTGCTTTGCTATTCTGCTACTTGCTACTGTTGCTTTGTTCTGCTTACTACTAGCTGCTGCTGCCATCGCCCTTGGTCATAGGTGCCAAGGCCATGTACATGGCCGTGTGTGTGGCCGACTGGGTTGTGTCCAGTAATGGCCGGCCCTTCGTTAAATTAGGCTAGGTAGTATTAGTTTAGTACTAATTTAGCTCATTAGCAAATGGCAAGTGGACCCACAGTAGTTACTCTAATTAACAAGAATAGTTTCTTTGCTGTCTATGACATGTGGGCCACACCCTCCCCTTTTGACCAGTCAAGTTGACTTGGTCAACTCGAATTATTACTAATTTCAGAAAATTGCTAAAACTTTGATAATTCATAGAAAAATAACGGTAGCTCGGATTAAAATAATTTGTACATGAAAGTTGCTCAGAAAAACCCAACAAATCCGAATATGCGGTCTGTTCATCTTTCACATGCCCCTAGCATGCTGAACATGGAACTTTCCCCCACCGGTCATCTGTCTGACACAGGTCCGGAGCCGGGAAAACATTCCCGGTTGACTTCCCCCTTCGCTGGTATCGTGTAGTGTCGCGTTAGAACACGCCTAGCGCTGCTTATTGCCTGTCATGAATCTGTTTGCTCTGTATTTACTGTTTCTTCCCCCTCTTCTCTCCAGTAGACCCCGAGACTGATGCCGATGCCGTTCTGATCGACTACGTCGACGACGACCCCTTCTTCCCTTTCAGCGGAGCTTCCAGGCAAGCCCCGCTTTGATCATTCGATATCTCCCATTCCATTCTCTCATGCTTGCATTAGATTTTGCTACTGTTATTGTTTGCTCCTATTCTGATGCATAGCCTGCTTTTGTAACCTGCTTATGGTTACCTACCTGCTTATCCTAAACTGCGTAGTATAGGTTGGTTAGTGATCCATCAGTGACCCCCACCTTGTCCTTGTTGCCCCTGCTTCATCATTGAAGACCCGATCAACGGGATCGAAGACCAGGCCCCGGCACCGCACATCACTTTCCCCTTAGTTGCTCGACACTACTGGGTTACTATCGAGTGCCGAGGGAGAGACCTCTACATCACTTCTGATGTTAACCCTGTAGTGTAGCTATTCGGTCGTGGTCATCGAGGGTGATTCCGCCTTAACCACTTCCGATACGACTCTGTCGTGCAACCCCTCAAGTGTGAACCTCGGGGGTGGTTCCTCTTACGTTCACCTTGATGATTACATCGAGTGGAATCCGTCAAGGGTGATTCCTCAGGTTTTCCTCTTGGTGTTAGACACACGGTTACTATGCTTACTATGACTTTACACTGAACCATGTTACTAAAGACGGGTCGACCCTGAGGGTTACCCGCGCGAGCTTAATTGCGAGTGATGTGGAGTCGGGTTGACCTGGAAGGTGCCTGCGAGATAATTATGAGGCGTGGCCGGGCATTCCTAGCCCTTGCCACAAGTCCTCGAGACGGGGCAACGGGGTCACATCTTTCGTGAGTCTCTGCTTGTTACCGCGCATTCCTAATCCACTACGATTTGGATATTTGATCCGAGGGGCCTCTGGCCTGATAGCACTAACCATCACGTGGGCATAGTATGGGCGCTCTGCGTCATATGCATCAGCCGAAGCTTAATAGACGTCAGCGACTGACCGGCGCGCGCCGGGTTGGACTGGTAAGCTCCTGCCTTTTTAGGGAGGTAGCTAGGTCTGCTCACCGGCCGCCCTCGCAACTAGTAGGAGTTCCCGGGGAGATGGCCCATGACCCCTGGGGGCATAGGTTTAGTTTGGCGTCCTGACCTCTCTATTAAGCCTAGGTCGGGTTGCGGCGTATTGTTTGGCCGAGGCCAGGCATGACCCAGGAAAGTGTGTCCGGCTGGACTTAATCGAGCGTGGTGGGTAAGTTGGTGCACCCCTGCAGGGAAGAAAACATCCATCGATAGCCTGTCCTACGGTAACAGACACTTGGAGTTGTATCCCGATCGATACAACTAGAACTTGATACTTGTGATGAGAATTGGATTGTGATGAGAACTGGATGGTGATGAGAATTGGATTGTGATGATAACTGGATAGTATGGCTCTGGGATTGCTTTCACGCAGGGAGTCGAGAAAGGATCTCCGGCCGAGGTTGATAACATTGTTACTACTTTACTTTATGCTACTCTTATCTCTTATGAATGCTGCAAGATGCTTGAAGATGCTGAAGATGCTAGTCTTTGATAGTACTAGGCCTTCTCTCTATTCTGGCATTTCTGCAGCCCAGTCCACATATACAACCTTCCTTTGTTAATGTCGCATATGTAGTGTAGATCCTTGCTTGCGAGTACTTTGGATGAGCACTCACGGTTGCTTTGCTCCCCCTTTCCCCCCTTTCTTCTCCTTTCCGGTTGGTCCAACCAGATGTCGGAGCCCAGGAGCCAGATGCCACCGCTGATGCCTACTACTACATGGAAGCCGCCGACGACCCGGAGTAGTTAGGAGGCTCCCAGGCAGGTGGCCTTGCCTTTTCGATCGTTGTTGCTTTTTGCTAGCCATCTTAAGGCAAACTTGTCTAACTCATGTCTGTACTCAGATATTGTTGCTTCCGCTGACTCTTGTGTATTCGAGCTTATGTATTCGAGCCCTCGAGGCCCCTGGCTTGTAATATAAAGCTTGTATTATTTTAATTTGTGTCTAGAGTTGTGTTGTGATATCTTCCCGTGAGTCCTTGATCTTGATCGTACACATTTGCGTGTATGATTAGTGTACGATTGAATTGAGGGTGTCACAAGTTGGTATCAGAGCCGACTGCCTGTAGGATCCCCCCTTTCCAACTCCTTGGCCGAAGTCGAGTCTAGTCACTACAAAAACATTTACTAACATGGCTGTGTGTCTACGGGCCCACGTCGCCATATGGGTGGTGTTAGGATCTTTTACTCCTTGTCTATACTCTGGGACTCTGATCTCTCTTCTATTCGGGTTAGAAGGTTTTACTAACTCGAACATTAGGATCTTGTGATCACATCCGCCCGGAGAGCCCCCTTATTTCAGATGATCGCCTGCTGCATCAGAAGATTCTGAAGATACTCTACGATATTATCTCGAGACTTTGTGCATGTTGCCTTTGCAATTCCCTGCCAGCGAAATATCCTTATGGATAACTACACACTTGCCAATCTTACATTCTATCCCCTTGATCTTGTTATTACAAGATGCCCTGAACTACTCTCCTTTTTCCGAGAATCCTTTGAGCTTACTGCCTTGCAGTTCCTTGTCGTCTGAATACCCCTACAGATAACTTTGTGCACCTATCGAGTATCCGCTCGTCCTCAGTTGATTCATGTACTTCACAAAATCTTCGTAATACCGTTCATTCTTGTGAAAATCCTCAACAGCCTTTTGTTCTTGAATTTCTTGCTTGCTTGCATTATGGTCAATACCATAAGTCTAGTAATCTTATTGTCATCCTTTGTCTTTATCATTTTGAGTCCGCTGATACAATATGTTGCGAATGCTCGCTATCCTCAATCAGATCCTAGAATTCATCCTTCCGACTCAGACGTCATTTTGAACATGAGCTGGTTCTCGACCAATCTTTTTGTCATCGATTGTGCCTCTAGGTCTATTCTACTTATCCATCCTTGATCAGAGCGTCTGCTTCTGATCCCCCGAATTGGAAATCATAATTCCTTTGCATTTAAGCTTTGGAATTATCAGATATTTCCAAAATACGACACCTCTGCATTATTTCTTCTTCTGATTGAATATCGATACTCACATCAGCTCCGTTGTGGATCACCGGATCCATTATTGGATTATCATCCGACAGTGTCCTTCATATTCAAAGAACCTCGTGAAGTCCTTACCCACATACATAATGCCTTTGGTAAACTGTATCCTCTCCTTTTGTCAACCATGCTCTGCTTCCGAGCTTGTGTTCTTGACTTCTGAAGTTTGTGGAATAGGTTCCTAAGATGCCCCTATGGGTTGAACCTATGCCTCCCCTAATCCGTTTGAACCCGAGAGTTTTAACGAGTCTTACTCTTCTGGTGTTTAGCCAGATAACATTTCAACACTACAACTTCATCAAAAGCGAGAAGTAAATGAAATGATATGCATGGAAGAAGTGGGAGTCGACCTTGAACTTTGTGTTCATGCCCATGGACACGATGTAGATCTTATCATGGAAGCTTCTCTTAAAATTAATTGTCCCCATGGTATAAGATCATCTTATATCTGGGACTTGATCCTTTGCAACCGTGGTTCTGACCATGAGTGTTCCCCTTTGATCCCATTTCTCGGACGAGTTAAAGTACTTGCCTTCTGCAGATCAGTACATCTCCGCAACCTCTGTTTTGATCTTCCTTCGATTATTACCCTCCGGTATCTCGAGAATACCAAAGAACTGTGTTTCTTTTTACAAGTCTCTTCTAATATTACTTCTCACTGATTTCAGATTTCCTTCGGGTTTTGAGATGTTAGTCACTTGAGAACACCGATAAGTTAATCGATTCCGCACACCGATTCAATAGCTCTAAGTAATTTTTGTTGCTTACGAGTTTAATAATCCCTCAAGTCATTCCTAGCCTAATCCGTTATATCATTATCGTGCTAGTTTTAACTGTGCTACCTGGTCCTTATTCCTGGAGCACAACTTTTCGACGATGAGCAAAGCTTACGTCGATCTTCCTCATCTTATCATTCCACCTTGAACAACAAGCTTGAATCCGAGCTTGTGCCATATACGTGGTTCCAATAGCCTTTTCTTCATCATTCCTTTTGCTTGATGTCGTTGCTGCTCGATGGCATCTTCATAGAGCCTCTCGACAAAATTGGTCATGATCACCATCAATATACTATCTTGTTCCTAGATATCAATCGAATTCTTGAGGAGAAATATCATCCTTGCCCGTCGATGATTCGTGTTGTCATCGACACCATCCTTGACTTCCTGCCAAGACAGACTTGGTCATGTTTTGATTATATCTTACATTCTTTGACATTCTTGGAATTGTCCCTTTGTACTTCTTGTGACCTGCAGATTCAATCTTGCTTGAAACACCATGTTATTGCTACCTCGAAGCAGGACTATGGTACTCTGCATATCAACAAGAACATTGGAAGCGCAATGTTTCTTGATTTATTATTCCAACAACGTGGTGTGGATAATATCATGATTCTTCCCTCGCCCCTTTGTCTAAATACTTTTGAACTTGCTGTCCTATCATGTATATCATGCCCCGCCTTTCCTTGGGAAGGATATACACTAAATTCTTGTGTGCAAACACATTTTTCCTTTCCTTTGATCTGATTAATCCCGATAATCACATTTTCCTTTCCATTGGTTTGTTAGTCTTTCTTTTGATCTATATAATAAAAGAAGAAATAATTCCCTGCTCATAAAAATGCCTCAAGGTACAATTCCGTCAGTACGACCCTGTTACTAATGTTGATGACATTCCGGTAACCACCGATGGACGAGAACTTTGCCTATTGGTCCGCCTCGTTTCAACGAGTAGGAAAATGGTTCTCTTCATCCCTTGCCCTTGGTACCAACGTTGTAGCCACCCTAACTGATAGGTTTTCCTCTGACATGCCTCGGTATCATGACCGTGCAAGATGTCAGCTTCCTTCCTACTTTTTAACCCACATGGTGGGCCCATAACCCACAGTTCCACAGGATCGAAACCTGACTCTCTTGTACATCCCTGTTTTTGAAAATTGTTCCTCGCACTTGGTTTCGTATGTAAATCACGAGCCACCTTCCTAGTGGTCTATTCTGGTTTCAGACACAATACTTATTCACGTTGCTCTGAACCCCTTTTCACACTCTGTTTCACACATTGGACAATTGTCTATCCGCTTGAAGCTTTTTATTGCACCTTTTTACTTTGCTCTCGATGACTTTCTTGATTTTTAACTCGAGAGATGCCTCTATGCCACGTTCGCAAGATAGCCCGCAGGTACCTATCTTGTGTTGAGGTCCGTCCATCCTGAGTATTTCCCCCTTACTCCCCCGCTTAAATCTCGGGACAAGATTTCTTGTAGTGGAGGAGTTTTGTAACACCTCAAGTGTCATGCTACAGTGACCTCACACTAACGGTGCCATCTCATCAAGTTTAACTAAGCCAAATTGCCACTTGATAAAAATCAAATCCAAATTCCATTCGAAATACAAGTCAAATTTTTACTTCTTTTGTCATGCAAGAAAAATAGCTGACAACATTGCAAATATTCATTGAGTATTTGTCATGGAGAAGCCAACATTTTATAAAGTGATTAAATGCTTTACCTGGTTAAACAGTGCCCAAAACAACATCTAAAATCCTTTTCTAATTTATGGAAATTCCAAATTAATTCCAATCACTCCCAAACTTTTTGTGGCAGTGAGGTATATTGCATTTTGATTTTTGAGACCAGCCACACATTCTTCAAAAATGTTTTATTGCTAAAAGAAATTTGAAAACATAAAAAAAGGAAAATGGCCTAACTAGTACGGTGCTAGTGGGCTCTAGTGCTATAGTACATTGGACCCAGCCCAATGGGAGAAATTATCCCCTTCCTGCGTTCACAGGAAACAGAGGCCTTGGTGCTGGCCGAGCACGCATGGCCGTCCACGCGCGGATCTTGCCCATGTCAACCATCTGCAAGCGCCCCGAGTCAGATAAGAGCATTCCCGAACCCCCAGCGAACCCTAGTACCCACTCACTCCCTCTCTCTCGCTCGCTCTCTCCCTCTGTATTTCGCTCAACGCCGTCGTCGCCGTGCACCGCTCGATTCCGCGGCCACCGTCGTCCCTGCGCCTCGTCTTCATGCCCACGAACTTCGCCGTCGCCAGCTACCCCGTCCAGTGCGAGCCTTTGGAGCTAGAGAGCTCTGCATCGCGAGATCGCCGTCGTCTTCTTCCTCTTCGGTCGCCGGTGTCGTCGTCAATTCCGGCGAAGCCTGCAGCTCCTAAGCCTCCCAACGGCCACCGTGTGCCTCCCGGTGAGCTCCTGCCAGAACCTCTCTCTCCCCCTGCCTTTTCCATGCATGTAGCCGCCGTCCTCGAGCTCGTCCGAGCTCCCGTGTACACGTACGCGTACGTGCTGCTCCTACCCATGGCCACGCCTGCTTGCTTCTGCCGCACGTTTGGGCCATGCCCTTGCCCCCTTGTCCCCGCGCTCGCCCCTGTCGCCGGTGGTCGTGCCTTGGCCGCGCACTGCGCGCCCCGCCCTCGCCGTCGTGCGCGTGCCCCCGCGCCTGGCCGCGTGCCTCTGGCTAGGACCGCGCCCCTCCTGGCCACGCGCGCGCTTGCTGCCGCTCGGCTGCTCGCGTGTTGTGCTGCGTTCTACTGCTATTGCTGCTATATGTACTGCTCATGCCGCTGCTTTGCTATTCTGTTACTTGCCGCTGGTTTGCTATTCTGCCACTTGCTACTGTTGCTTTGTTCTGCTTACTACTAGCTGCTGCTGCCATCGCTCTTGGTCATAGGTGCCAAGGCCATGTACATGGCCGTGTGTGTGGCCGACTGGATTGTGTCCAGTAATGGCCGACCCTTCGTTAAATTAGGCTAGGTAGTATTAGTTTAGTACTAATTTAGCTCATTAGCAAATGGCAAGTGGACCCAGGGTAGTTACTCTAATTAACAAGAATAGTTTCTTTGCTGTCTATGACATGTGGGCCACACCCTCCCCTTTTGACCAGTCAAGTTGACTTGGTCAACTCGAATTATTACTAATTTCAGAAAATTGCTAAAACTTTGATAATTCATAGAAAAATAACGGTAGCTCGGATTTAAATAATTTGTACATGAAAGTTGCTCAGAAAAACCCAACGAATCCCGAATATGCGGTCTATTCATCTGTCACATGCCCCTAGCATGCTGAACATGGAACTTTCCCCCACCGGTCATCTGTCTGACAGAGGTCCGGAGACGGGAAAACATTCCCGGTTGACTTCCCCCTTCGCCGGTATCATGTAGTGCCGCGTTAGAACACGCCTAGCGCTGCTTATTGCCTGTCATGAATCTATTTGCTTTGTATTTACTGTTTCTTGCCCCTCTTCTCTCCGGTAGACCCCGAGACTACTGCCGATGCCGTTGTGATCGACTACGTCAACGACGACCCCTTTTTCCCTTTCAGCGGAGCATCCAGGCAAGACCCCCCTTTGATCATTCTGATATCTCCCATTCCATTCTCTCATGCTTGCATTAGATTTTGCTACTGTTATTGTTTGCTCCTATTCTGATGCATAGCCTGCTTTTGTAACCTGCTTATTGTTACCTACCTTCTTATCCTAAACTGCTTAGTATAGGTTGGTTAGTGATCCATCAGTGACCCCCACCTTGTCCTTGTTGCCCCTGCTTCATCATTGAAGACCCGATCAACGGGATCGAAGACCAGGCCCCGGCACCGCACATCACTTTCGCCTTAGTTGCTCGACACTACTGGGTTACTATCGAGTGCCGAGGGTGAGACCTCTACAGCACTTCTGATGTTAACCCTGTAGTGTAGCTATTCGGTCGTGGTCATCGAGGGTGATTCCGCCTTAACCACTTCCGATACGACTCTGTCGTGCAACCCCTCAAGTGTAAACCTCGGGGGTGGTTCCTCTTACGTTCACCTTGATGATTACATCGAGTGGAATCCGTCAAGGGTGATTCCTCAGGTTTTCCTCTTGGTGTTAGACACACGGTTACTATGGTTACTATGACTTTACACTGAACCATGTTACTAAAGACGGGTCGACCCTGAGGGGTACCCGCGCGAGCTTAATTGCGAGTGATGTGGAGTCGGGTTGACCTGGAAGGTGCCCGCGAGATAGTTACGAGGCGTGGTCGGGCATTCCTAGCCCTTGCCACAATTCCTCGAGACGGGGCAACGGGGTCACATCTTTCATGAGTCTCTGCTTGTTACCGCGCGTTCCTAATCCACTACGATTTGGATATTTGATCCGAGGGGCCTCTGGCCTGATAGCACTAACCATCACGTGGGCATAGTATGGGCGTTCTGCGTCGTATGCATCAGCCGAAGCTTAATAGACGTCAGTGACTGAGCGGCGCGCGCCGGGTTGGACTGGTAAGCTCCTGCCTTTTTAGGGAGGTAGCTAGGTCTGCTCACCGGCCGCCCTCGCAACGTGCAGGAGTTCTCGGGGAGATGGCCCATGACCCCTGGGGGCATAGGTTTAGTCCGGCGTGCTGACCTCTCTATTAAGCCTAGGTCGAGTTGCGGCGTATTGTTTGACCGAGGCCTGGCATGACCCAGGAAAGTGTGTCCGTCCGGAGTTAATCAAGCGTGGTGGGTAAGTTGGTGCACCCCTGCAGGGAAGAAAACATCTATAGATAGCCTGTCCTACAGTAACGGACACTTGGAGTTGTATCCCGATCGATACAACTAGAACTGGATACTTGTGATGAGAATTGGATTGTGATGAGAACTGGATGGTGATGAGAATTGGATTGTGATGATAACTGGATAGTATGGATCTGGAATTGCTTTCTCGCAGGGAGTCGAGAAAGGATCTCCGGCCAAGGTTGATAACATTGTTACTACTTTACTTTATGCTACTCTTATCTCTTCTGATGCTGCAAGATGCTTGAAGATGCTGAAGATGCTAGTCTTTGATAGTACTAGGCCTTCTCTCTATTCTGGCATTTCTGCAGCCCAGTCCACATATACAACCTTCCTTTGTTAATGTCGCATATGTAGTGTAGATCCTTGCTTGCGAGTACTTTGAATGAGTACTCACGGTTGCTTTGCTCCCCCTTTTCCCCCTTTCTTCTCCTTTCCGGATGGTGCAACCAGATGTCGGAGCCTAGGAGCCAGATGCCACCGCCGATGCCTACTACTACGTGGAGGCCACCGATGACCAGGAGTAGTTAGGAGGCTCCCAGGCAGGAGGCCTCGCCTTTTCGATCGTTGTTGCTTTTGTGCTAGCCTTCTTAAGGCAAACTTGTCTAACTCATGTCCGTACTCAGATATTGTTGCTTCCGCTGACTCTTATGTTTTCGAGCTTATGTATTCGAGCCCTCGAGGCCCCTGGCTTGTAATATAAAGCTTGTATTATTTTAATTTGTGTCTAGAGTTGTGTTGTGATATCTTCCGGTGAGTCCTTGATCTTGATCGTACACATTTGCGTGTATGATTAGTGTACGATTGAATTGAGGGCGTCACATGCCTCTACTTGACTAGCTCGTTAATCAAAGATGGTTAAGTTTCCTAACCATAGACATGTGTTGTCATTTGATGAACTGGATCACATCATTAGAGAATGATGTGATGGATAAGACCCATCCGTTAGCTTAGCATAATGATCGTTAAGTTTTATTGCTATTGCTTTCTTCATGACTTATACATATTGCTCTAACTATGAGATTATGCAACTCCCGAATACCGGAGGAACACCTTGTGTGCTATCAAACATCACAATGTAACTGGTTGATTATAAAGATGCTCCACATGTGTCTTCGAAGGTGTTTGTTGGGTTGTGATAACCCACAAGTACAGGGGATGGCAACAATTTTCTAGGGTTGAGTATTCAACCCAAATTTATAGATTCGACACAAGAGGAGCCAAATAATATTTGAAGGTATTAGCAGCTGAGTTGTCAAATCAACCACACCTGGAGATTAATTATCTGCAGCAAAGTGATCAGTAGCAAAGTAGTTTGATATATTTGATTGTAGTGACAACAGCAATAGTAACAGTAACAATGATAGCAGTAATTTTGTAGCAAGTGTAATAGTAATGATAGCAGTAGTAACTTAGCAAAAACAATATGGAAAATTTCATAGGCATTTTATCGGTTATTTGTTGGATGATATTCATCATGTGACAATTATAACCTAGGGCTATTCGGTACTAGCTCCAGTTCATCGATATAATGTAGGCATGTATTCTGTAAATAGTCATACGTGCTTTATTAAAAGAACTTGCATGACATCTTTTGTCCTACCCTCCTGTGGCAGCGGGGTCCATATTGGAAACTAAGGGATATTAAGGCCTCATTTTAATAGAGAACCGGAACAAAGCATTAACACACAGTGAATACATGAACTCCTCAAACTACGGTAATCACCGGAAGAAGTCACGGTTATTGTCACTCCGGGGTTACCGGATCATAACACGTAGTAGGTGACTATAACTTGCAAGATCAGATCTAGAACATGGATATAATGATGATAACATAAATGGTTCAGATCTGAAATCATGGCACCCGGGCCCAAGGTGACAAGCATTAAGCATGGCAAAGTCATAGCAACATCAATCTAAGAACATAGTGGATACTAGGGATCAAGCCCTAACAAAACTAACTCGATTACATGATGAATCTCATCCAACTCCTCACCGACCAGCGAGCCTACGAAGGAATTACTCACTCCCGGTGGGGAGCATCATGGAATTGGCGATGGAGAAGGGTTGGTGATGACGAAGAACGAAGATCCCCCTCTCCGAAGCCCCAAACGGACTCCAGATCTGCCCTCCCGAGGAAGAACAGGGCTTGGCGGGGGCTCCGTCTCGTGGATCACGATAATTCTTTCTCCCTGATTTTTTCTCCAAAAATAGGATTTTATAGCATTGGAAACAGGGTCTGCGGGGCCACCAGGTGGGGACAACCCACCTGGGTGCGCCAGGAGAGGGGGCGCGCCTTGGTGGGTTGTGCCCACCCAGGTGCCCCTCTTTGGCAGGTCTTGGCTACATAAATTCTTATTATTGATATAAAAAATCCTCGCAAAGTTTCGTTACATTCCGAGAACTTTTATTTCTGCACAAAAACAACACCATGGTAGTTCTGCTGAAAACAGCGTCAGTCCGGGGTTAGTTTCATTCAAATCATGCAAATTAGAGTCCAAAACAAGAGGAAAAGTGTTAGGAAAAGTAGATACATGATAACCCACAAGTATAGGGGATTGCAATAGTTTTCGATAAGTAAGAGTGTCGAACCCAATGAGGAGCTAAAGGTATAACAAATATTCCCTCAAGTTCTATCAACCACCGACACAACTCTACGCACGCTTGATGTTCGCTTTACCTAGAACAAGTATGAAACTAGAAGTACTTTGTAGGTGTTGTTGGATAGGTTTGCAAGATAATAAAGAGTACATAAATAAAAAGTAGGAGCTGTTTAGATAAAGAAACAACAAAGTAAATATAGTGAGTGTGGAAAAGTGGTGGTAGGAGTTGTGAAATTGCCCCTAAGCAATTGACTACTTTACTAGACTGATAGCAAGTATTATGTGGGAGAGGCCACTTCTAGCATGTCATCCCTGACTTGGAATTCTATGCACTTATGATTGGAACTATTAGCAAGCATCCGCAACTACTAATGTTCATTAAGGTAAAACCAACCATAGCATTAAGGTATATTGGTCCCCCTTCAATCCTGTATGCATCAATTTCTATGCTAGGTTGAAGCTTCTGTCACTCTTGCCCTCCAATACATAGTCCTATCAACATACAACTAACCCTAGGGTGTGATCCACGTGCGCAATCATATGATGGGCACCAAAGGACATCAACATAACCACAAGCAAATTAAACCAATCATAGCAATTTATCAACCACCGATAGGACAACGAAAATCTACTCAGACATCATAGGATGGCAACACATCATTGGATAATAATATGAAGCATAAAGCACCATGTTCAAGTAGAGGGTACAACGGGTTGTGGGAGAGTGGACCACTGTAGATTGAGGGGGGAAGGTGATGGAGATGTTGGTGAAGATGGCGGAGGTGTTGGTGTAGATCGCGGTGATGATGATGATGGCCACGGCAACGTTCCGGCGCCACCGGAAGAGAAGGGGAGAGGGGGCCCCTTCGTCTTCTTCTTCCTTGACCTCCTCCCTAGATGTGAGAAGGGTTTCCCCTCTGGTCCTTGGCCTCCATGGCATGGGAGGGGCGAGAGCCCCTCCGAGATTGGATCTGTCTCTCTGTCTCTCTCTGTTTTTGCGTTCTCAGATTCTTCCCTTTCACCATTTCTTATATTCTCGGAGATCCGTAACTCCGATTGGGCTGAAATTTTGACACGATCTCTATCCGGATATTAGCTTTCTTGTGGCAAAAGAAGGGCATCAACCACCTTACGGGTGGCCCACGAGGGTCAGGGGCGCGCCCCCTGCCTCGTGGCCACCTCGGGCACCGTCTCGCGTGGATTTTTCTTCCCAAAAATCATATATATTCCAAAAAAAATCTCTGTCAGTTTTTATCCCGTTTGGACTCCGTTTGATATGGATATTCTGCGAAATAAAAAACATGCAACAAACAGGAACTGGCACTCGGCACTGGATCAATATGTTAGTCCCAAAAAATAGTATAAAAAATTACCAAAAGTATATGAAAGTTGAATAATATTGGCATGGAACAATAAAAAATTATAGATACGACAGAGACATATCAGCATCCCCAAGCTTAATTCCTGCTCGTCCTCGAGTAGGTAAATGATAAAAAAGATAATTTTTGATGTGGAATGCTACCTAGCATAATCTTGATCATATGTCTAATCTTGGCATGAATATTAAGACACGAGTGATTCAAAGCAATAGTCTATCATTTGACATAAAAACAATAATACGTCAAGCCTACTAATAAAGCAATCATGTCTTTTCAAAATAACATGGCCAAAGAAAGTTATCCCTACAAAATCATATAGTCTGGCTATGCTCCATCTTCACCACACAAAATACTCACATCATGCACAACCCCGATGACAAGCCGAGCAATTGATTTATACTTTTTAATGCGCTTCAACATTTTCAACCTTCACGCAATACATGAGCGTGAGCCATGGACATAACACTATAGGAGGAATAGAATGGTGGTTGTGGAGAAGACAAAAAGGAGAAGATAGTCTCACATCAACTAGGCGCATCAACGGGCTATGGAGATGCCCATCAATAGATATCAATGTGAGTGAGTAGGGATTGCCATGCAACGGATGCACTAGAGCTATAAGTATATGAAAGCTCAAACTGAAACTAAGTGGGTGTGCATCCAACTTGCCTGCTCGTGAAGACCTAGGGCATTTGAGGAAGCCCATCATTGGAATATACAAGCCAAGTTCTATAATGAAAATTCCCACTAGTATATGAAAGTGATAACTCAGGAGACTCTCTATATGAAGAACATGGTGCTACTTTGAAGCACAAGTGTGGTAAAAGGATAGTAACATTGCCCCTTCTCTCTTTTTCTCTCATTTTTTGTTTTTTTCTTCTTCTTTTTTGTAGGCTTCTTTTGCCTCTCTCTTTTTTGGCTTCTTTGACCACTTTTATTTTTATAACCTCACATGGGACAATGTTCTAATAATGATGATCGTCACACTTTTATTTACTTACAACTCAATATTCCAACTCGATATCTAGAATAAAGATATGACTCTATATGAATGCCTCCGCCGGTGTACCGGGATGTGCAATGATCTAGCGTAGCAATGACATCAAAAAACGGACAAGCCATGAAAACATCATGCTAGCTATCTTACGATCATGCAAAGCAATATGACAATGAATGCTCAAGTCATGTATATGATGATGATGAAAGTTGCATGGCAATATACTCGGAATGGCTGTGGAAATGACATAATAGGTAGGTATGGTGGCTGTTTTGAGGAAGGTATATGGTGGGTTTATGGTACCCATGAAAGTTGCTCGATATTAGAGAGGCTAGCAATGGTGTAAGGGTGAGAGTGCGTATAATCCATGGACTCAACATTAGTCATAAAGAACTCGCATACTTATTGCAATAGTTTATTAGCCCTCGAATCAAAGTACTACTACGCATGCCCCTAGGGGGATAGATTGGTAGGAAAAGACCATCGCTCGTCCCCGACCGCCACTCATAAGGAAGACAATCAATAAATACCTCATGCTCCGACTTTGTTACATAACGGTTCACCATATGTGCATGCTACGGGAATCACAAACCTCAACACAAGTATTTCTACTAATCCACAAATACCCACTAGCATGACCCTAATATCACCATCTTTATATCACAAAACTATTGCAAGGAATCAAACATGTCATATTCAGTGATCTACAAGTTTTATGTAGGATTTTATGACTAACCATGTGAATGACCAATTCCTGTCATCTCTGTAAATAGATATAAGTGAAGCAAGAGAGTTTAATTCTTTATACAAAAGATATGCCCACGCTCTAACAAATATAAGTGAAGAAAAAGAGCATTCTACAAATGGTGGTTTTCTATGTAAAGCGAAATAGGCAATCCAAACTTCAAATGATATAAGCGAAGCACATGAAGCATTCTATAAAGCCATACTCAAAAGATATAAGTGAAGTGCAATGAGTATTCTATAAATCAACCAAGGACTATCTCATACTAGCATGGTGCATAAAAGAAAAATGAATACTAAATGCAAAAGACGCTCCAAGATTGCACATATCGCATGAATGAAACGAATCCGAAAACATACCGATACTTGTTGAAGAAAGAAGGGATGCCTTATGGGGCATCCCCAAGCTTAGACGCTTGAGTCTCCTTGAATGTTTACTTGGGGTGCCTCAGGCATCCCCAAGCTTGACCTCTTGCCTCTCTTCCTTCTTCTCACATCGAGACCTTCTCGATCATCGAACACTTCATCCACACAAAACTTCAACAGAAAACTCGGTAAGATCCGTTAGTATAATAAAGCAAATCACTACTCTAAGTACTGTTACAAACCAATTCATATTTTGTTTTT
Organism: Triticum aestivum; assembly: GCF_018294505.1. Classification (NCBI taxonomy): domain Eukaryota; kingdom Viridiplantae; phylum Streptophyta; class Magnoliopsida; order Poales; family Poaceae; genus Triticum; species Triticum aestivum. Next base: position 613,614,986 of record NC_057800.1, read on the forward strand.
GCATTGTGTCTACTGTAATATAACTTTTTCATGGCTTAATCCACATATATGAATTGATAGTTTCATCAAAACAAGCAAACTATGCATCAAAAATAGAATCTGTCTAATACAGAACAGTCTGTAATAATCTGAACATTCACCATACTTCTTATACTTGAAAATTCTACCAAAATTAGGAAAAATAAACAATTTGTATAGGAAGACAGTGCAAAAAGAATCAGAACCATTTGACGTTCCAGCTAAAAATGTAAAATCTCGCACTACAGCCAAAGTTTCTGTCCTGCACCGTACAAAAAATCAAGCAAATGTAAACATCCTAAAGGCAAACCTTGGCACATTATTTTTATAATACAATGGAATTGTACAAGAGGATAATTATTTTTATTGAAAAGTTTCTGTAATCAAGATTCACAAAGTTTCCGTGAGCATGAACAAAGTTCAAGGCTAGCTACCACTTCAACAATGCTTGTCTTTCTCACTTTCGCTTTCCTTTTTGAAAAAGTTTTGGGTTCCCCTCTTTATTTTTGTTGTTTTTAAAATATATAAAAGCACTCAATAGAAATAAATGACTCTCTAAAACTTCCGGGTTGTCTCCCTGGCAGCGCTTTCTTTAAAGCCATTAAGCTAGGCATATAGTGCTCAAGTAATGGATCCACCCGGATCCCAAGGTATATCAAAACCAATTTTAATTAACAATGATTTGTAATTTAGTGGTGAGCACAAGGTAACATATATCATGTAATGACGAAGTCTAACTCTCTTCCTATGCATCGGCATGTCATAAAAGAACAATTCATGCACACATAGTAAAGGCCAATGCATAGTATAAACAGTTTCTTGCAATTTTATCATATTGGAAACATAGAGAGGTGGAGATATAGTTCCTCTCTCATAATAATTGAAAGTAGGAGCAGCAAGCACATGCATATTATATACATCAAAATCATCATGTGCAACGGTGAAAGGCAACCCATCAATATATTCCTTAACAAGAGCAAACTTCTCCGATATAGTGTAGTTTGGAGAATTCAAAACGATAATAGGACTATCATGTGTGGGTGCAATAGCAAAAATTTCATGTTTTACATAAGGAACTATAGCAAGTTCATCTCCATAAGCATAATTCATATTGGCATCTTGGCCACAAGCATAGCAAGCATCATCAAAAAGGGATATTTCAAAATAATCAACGGGATCATAACAATCATCATAGCAATCATCCTTCGGTAAGCACGAAGGGAAATTAAACAATGTATGAGTTGAAGAGTTACTCTCATTAGAAGGTGGGCACGGGTAGCTAATCCGCTCTTCCTCCTTTTGTTCTTCGCTCTCCACCTCATCTTTTTCATCCAATGAGCTCACAGTTTCATCAATTTCTTCTTCCATAGACTCCTGCAAAATATTAGTCTCTTCTTGGACAGCGGAGACTTTCTCAATAAGCGCATTAATATAGGAATTATATTCATAATTATCATAGCAATATTTTAAGATAGCTAAATTTTCAGGCCTATAAACATCATCATCATAAGCTTCATGCTTTTCAAACAAAGATTCAATTTCATAAGCACCCTTAAAAGCAACAAATTCTTCTATTTGTTCCACATCATAGTACTCATATATACCATTAGCATAAGAAGCTAAGGTTTCATTATCATTAAATTCACATGAAAAGGGAAGGTGTGGAGCCTTCACCTTAGAGCAACAAGTATAATCATATCTCAAGCATAGTTGCCTAGCATACCAATTCAATATATGAATTTGATCCCATAATAGTTTCCCTTTTTGTGTCAAGCCGTAATACCTAAAGTATTCATGTTGATCCAATGTTACTCCCATTACATAATTGAATGGGGTTTTCTCAGGATTATTAAAGTAGTACATAATATTTTTCACATAACCAGCATCGAGGGTTTTAGGAGGTTTCCCATCTCCATGAGTAGCAAGTACACCTATTTTTTTGGTATTTCGTGTTCCATATCCATAACTGAAGATAGAGAACAACTAAGAACAGCAAATAAAAATTACTTAGTGATAAAGCAAACAAGCACACACGAGAATATTCACCCCACGCTATTGCTCCCCGGCAACGGCGCCAGAAAAAGGTCTTGATCACCCACAAGTATAGGGGGTCACAACAGTTTTCAGTAAGTAAGAGTGTCGAACCCAACGAGGAGCTAAAGGTAGAACAAATATTCCCTCAAGTTCTATCGACCACCGATACAACTCTACGCACGCTTGACGTTCGCTTTACCTAGAACAAGTATGAAACTAGAAGTACTTTGTAGTGTTGTTGGATAGGTTTGCAAGGTGATAAAGAGTACGTAAATAAAAAGTAGGGGCTGTTTAGATAAAGAAACAATAAAGTAAATATAGCGAGTGTGGAAAAGTGGTGGTAGGAGTTGTGAAATTGCCCCTAAGCAATTGACTACTTTACTAGACCGATAGCAAGTATTATGTGGGAGAGGCCGCTGCTAGCATGTCATCCCTGACTTGGAATTCTATGCACTTATGATTGGAACTATTAGCAAGCATCCGCAACTACTAATGTTCATTAAGGTAAAACCCAACCATAGCGTTAAGGTATATTGGTCCCCCTTGAAAGGATCGATATGGTTGACTAGAGGGGGGGTGAATAGGCAACTACCAATTTTTAGCTTTTCTTTACCGAATTAAACTTTGCATCAAAGTAGGTTCTCTAGATGTGCAACTAGGTGAGCAACCTATAGGATGCAATAACAACAAGCATACAAGCAAGCAAGGGTAGAAACAATAAAGAGCTTGCACAAGTAAAGGTAAGAGATAACCAAGAGTGGATCCGGTGGAGACGAGGATGTGTTACCGAAGTTCCTTCCTTTGAGGGGAAGTACGTCTCCGTTGGAGCGGTGTGGAGGCACAGTGCTCCCCAAGAAGCCACTAGGGCCACCGTATTCTCCTCACGCCCTCACACAATGCGAGATGCCGTGATTCCACTATTGGTGCCCTTGAAGGCGGCGACCGAACCTTTACAAACAAGGTTGGGGCAATCTCCACAACTTAATCGGAGGCTCCCAACAAAACCACGAAGCTTCACCACAATGGAATATGGCTCCGAGGTGACCTCAACCGTCTAGGGTGCTCAAACACCCAAGAGTAACAAGATCCGCTAGGGATGAGTGGGGGAATCGAAAATCCCTTGGTGGAAGTGTAGATCGGGGCCTTCTCAACCACTCCCGAGCAAATCAAAAAATTTGATTGGCTAGAGAGATAGATCGGGCAGAAATGAAGCTTGGAGTATTTAATGGAGCTTGAGCAATAAATGGAGCTTGGGGGAGGAAGAGGTGGGTGAGAAGGAGGAAGGGGACTCCCTTTTATAGTGGGGGCAACAATCCCGTTGCCCCCCACCAACCAGCCCCGCACAGGGCGGTACTGCCGCTAAGAGGGGGCGGTACTACCGCCAGGCAATGGTACTGTCGCGCCAACCAGCGGTACTGCCGCGCTGAGGAGACTTAGTAGGGAACAGACCCAAATGTGGTACTACCGCGGTGGTAGGGCGGTGGAACAGTACTACCGCCACTACAACCGTGACTAGTGCCGCAAAACCCGACACGAGAAAAAGACCTCTTGAATCGAGGCAGTAGGAACCAAACTACCCAGCGGTACTGCCGCTTGTGACCCTTCGGCCCTAGTACCGGAGGCAGTGCGGTACTACCGCTGGGGCGCGCGCGAGAGAGAAGGGATCTCTCAAATAAGCTGAGGACCAGCGGAGGTGCCAAGCCCCCAGCGGTACTACTGTTGTGGAGCCACGGCGGTACTACCGCTGCGAAGCGGTACTGCTGCTTGTGGCTTCTCAACGGTACTACCCTGGGTGCGCGGTACTGCCGCTTAGACCTAGACAAAACAAGGAAGAGAGGAGAGATCTCTTCAATGGATAGGAAAAGCTCGGAGGGTGAGAAGCTAATGTGTACGTGATGATTCCACCCAAGCAAAACCCCAGCGGACCCCCTCTTGATAGTACGGTGCCCTTTACGCAACTAGTCCACCTAGAAAGAAATGAAAGAGCTACACCGTCTTGAAATACACTTCGAGGGAAAGAAAGCGTCTCGTGCCAGGGGAGAATCTGAGAATAATTCAACGCACAAGATTAGTCCGCAAACATGTTATCATCAATCACCAAAACTACCTTGAGAGAGATATGCCGTAAAAATCTCCCCCTTTTTGGTGGATTGATGACAACAAGGGATTTGTGCAAGGAAAAGAATTAAAACGAATAAAACTAAGAACTACAAAATATAGACGGGCTCCCCCAAAATGTGTGCACCAAGATAAGGCATGACACACACATTCGGATCAACACTCCCCCTATATTTTATAGTCCAACAACACTAAGCACAAGATATATGAGAGAAGAGAATAAACAGGACAAGCATGCATCTCAATATAAACTACAGTACTCTGAAGTGACATAAGTAATAAGGTAGCGATAGGGAGCATATGTCTTACACCATATGACTAGGACTTAGGTCTCACACCAAACCAAACCAAAGAAGGAACACACAAGAAAACACAAGACGACTCAAAGCACGACACAAGAAGCAAATCCCTACTCTCTCTCCCCCTTTGGCAGCAAGACACCAAAAAGGGCATAGAGTGACACTATGACTCTAGGTGATGGGAGGGAAAGGTCTCGAACATCACATCTCTGCATCTTCATCGTGGGTCGAAAACTGCTCAGCATCGGAGTCGGTCCAGTGGCAATTCTGATGAATCTAGTCCTCCTCTTCAGTGATCCGACCCTCAGACCCACTGACAACAGTTGCTCCCATCTGACGCATGAGCTCCTTGTGGCGCGTCCTGGCATGCTTCTCCGCCACATGAGTCATGTACTGACCATGAGACTCCATGCAGAAAAGCTTCTTCATCTTGCGCTTAAGCTTCTGTGCCCATGACGGTTCTGCACTAGAGGGGCCAAAGTTCTCCTCATGATCATCAGTAGCAGCCTCACCCTCGGTCCCCATGGCAGCAGTAGCAGCAGCAGCAGCATCAGCAGACGGACCCCCTGTGGCAGTAGTAGCAGATGGACCCCCTGTGTGAGGCGCTGTCCAGTTGTCCTTCTTCCTCAGACGCTTGATCTCATGAGACACCAAGTCTCCAGTCTCTAGCAGCACTCTGGGATAAGTCTGTGCCCAGGCCCTCTCAATGAGCCTCATGATGAATGGACCATAGATAGGACACTTGCGCTCAGACACGGCAGATAGAAGTTCAGACCACATGACATGAGAGATATCCAGGCTCTCTCCAGTGCTTGCTTCCTTCTCATGCTGACAGAAAAGGAGCATGTCCACGAGGTAAGAGTGGACCATATCCAGATTCCCGATCCGAGGGAAGAGAGTCTCACGGAATATGCGATGAAGAATGTCCAGATATGAAGACAACTCATAGGTCTTCTTCTGAGTGACTGGGTGAACCTTCACAGTGCAGTAGGGCCAAAGGGCTTGCTTGTGGGTGGATGTAGCATTGCGGTGAGGACGGAAACCGAGAGGAGTCTGAAGCCAGGTATCCACCACATCAAGTAACTCAATGAAAGCCTTCCACTTGACAGAAAGCAGCTTGCCATTGGTCATCCATGTCAGAGTCCTGTCGACATCCGTCCCAAGGTGGACGGTGGCATAGAATTGAGCCACCAAATCCGCATCGAAATCCTTTTTGAATTGCATGATCCTGAGAATGTTTAGCTGAGTGCACATCTGAAGAGCTTCGCCAAAGTACTCCGGATCCTTCTCCATAGCATCAGTGTCAATGGAGCGAACATCAACAAAAAGATTCTTCTTGGCCTTGATCACATCAAAGTAGATGGCAAACTGAAAACGGTTCCAAAACGGGCGGTTGACCAAAGTGGGTTCTTGGTCCACCGCATAGGGGTTGCAGCGATGCTTCTCCCAAAACTCCTTGTTTGTCATCTCAGTCACAGTCTTCCCTTTTGGCTTGTTGGCGGCTCACTTCGATTGCTGAGGAGGTGGAGGAACACTTGCAGAAGCACTTGCTGGAGGCGGTTGGGTGCTCGAGGAACCACCGACAAGCTCTGAGGTGCGGTAGCGTTTTGATGTGGCACGCCCGGGGTTGATACGGCGACCTTGCTGCTCGGAACGGTCATCACCTGGAGCCAAACACAAGAACAACGCGAAACAACCAGAAAGAACGAGCATAAGCCAACAAACATAACAAAAAGATCAAGGTAAGGCAGGAGAATGATGGAAATTGGCATGCAGCGGTAGTATCGTGACCTGCCCGCGGTAGTACCGCCCCAAAGGGAGCGGTAGTACCGCTCTAGGTCAAGCGGTAGTACCACTCCAAAGGGAGCGGTAGTACGGCTTGAGGCGGATAAACAGCAGTTTCATAGCACGAGGCGGTGAAACAGTGGTTTCCTACTACCGTGGTCAGATCCGGCACTACCGGCCTACCAAATTCAAAAATAATCCTACCAAACTCTAATCTAGAAAGTCTAGTTGCCTTCTCCAACCAACTCATGCCTAGATTTCGCCAAAAATCTAGAGATACAACCATCATTGCCCCTAAGAAACAAGAACTAAAAGGAGACAAAACGAAAGAAGGGACAGGGGCAATACCGGCATCCATGGCAAGAGGACGAGGTGGGGATCGACTCCACCAAAGGAAATGGAGAGGGACGCCCCGGAGAAGGAGATCCGCCGGAGCCCTCCCGCGGCAAGAGTAGGCTGGAGAGAGGAAGAGACAAGAGGGGCGAAGTGAATGGGTATGGGGGAGAAGAAACCTCCCCCTGCCTCGACTTAACCCTCAGGTCCCGTCCCTCAGTGGTAGTACCGCGCTGGGGGCGGTAGTACCGCTTATAAGCGGTAGTACCGCGCACCACCAGCGGTAGTACCGCCCAGCACGCCACGGCAACTAAACAGACACAGCTTTAGCTCAAGGAAAGGACAAAAACGGCAAGAGAGAAACAACAAAGCACAAAAGCAAATGACCAATACACACCTCTTCAAAAGAGGGCGGTGGCCGAGGCCACCTATGTTTGAGTCAAAAGGTATGGCACCGCGAAGATTTTAACCTTGGGCCCATGACCAAAACTCGTCTTTGAAGCACAAGTGCCATCAACAATGGCTAAGGTGAAAGACTTGATCAATTTATGCATAATGGGGGGAGGGAGAGTTCATTGAGAGAACAACACTCCCCCTATGTCCATGCCTACACCTAAACTAGACAACAAGTTGAGCGTGATAGGGTGTGCGCGAGTTCAAGCAACATTGCTCGAATCAATGATATTTAGCTCATGCCTTAACTCGCGAAATCTTGCTTCATCCAGGGGCTTCGTGAAGATATCTACAAGGTTATCATGAGTGTTGACGTAGTTGAGCTCGATCTCTCCTTGCCTAATGTGATCCCGGATGAAGTGACACCGGATCTCAATATGCTTCGTCTTGAAGTGTTGCACCGGGTTGAGAGAGATCTTGATGGCACTTTCATTGCCACACCAAAGAGGCACTTTGTCACAAGTGACACCGTAATCCTTTAAAGTTTGCCTCATCCATAAGAGTTGTGCACAACAACTACCGGCCGCCACATACTCCCCTTCGGTGGACGAGAGACACACAACTTTGCTTTTTGGAAGACCAACTTACCAAAGAGCAACCAAGGAATTGGCACCCTCCGGAAGTGGACTTCCTATCCACTTTGTCTCCCGCCCAATCGGAATCCGAGTACCCTACAAGCTTGAATTTTGATCCTCTTGGGTACCATAAGCCAAAGTTTGGGGTATGAGCCAAATATCGAAAGATTCGTTTGACCGCCACATAGTGACTTTCCTTAGGTGCGGCTTGAAACCGTGCACAAATTCCCACACTCAACATGACGTCTGGTCTAGATGCACAAAGGTAAAGCAAGGATCCAATCATGGAACGATATACCTTTTGATCCACCACTTTACCATTGGGATCTAAGTCAAGTTGGCACTTGGTGGGCATTGGAGTGGAAGCCGGCTTGACGTCACTTAGCTTGAATCTCTTGAGCATGTCTTGAGTGTATTTGGATTGATTGATGAAAGTTCCTTCTCTTCTTTGCTTCACTTCGAACCCTAGAAAGAACTTCAACTCTCCCATGGAGGACATCTCGAACTTTGAGGTCATGAGAGCGGCAAATTCCTCATTGAAAGCTTTGTTAGGAGAACCAAAGATAATATCATCAACATATAATTGGCACACAAACAACTCCCCTTTGACCTTCTTAGTAAAAAGAGTGGGGTCGATTAGCCCAACTTCAAAACCACGGTCTTGTAACAACTCGGTAAGGTGGTCATACCACGCACGTGGGGCTTGTTTAAGGCCATAGAGTGCCTTATCGAGTTGATACACATGATCGGGAAAGTAGGGATCCTCGAACCCGGGGGGTTGCTTGACGTAAACCAATTCATTAATGGGACCATTAAGAAAAGCACTCTTCACATCCATTTGTTGTAACTTAAAGTTATGATGAGAAGCATATGCAATCAACATGCAAATGGATTCAAGACGAGCAACGGGAGCAAAGGTTTCACCGTAGTCGATACCCTCGACTTGGGAGTAGCCTTGTGCTACCAAACGAGCCTTGTTGCGAATGATAATCCCATGGGCATCTTGCTTGTTCTTGAATATCCACTTGGTTCCAATGACATTATGGTTCCCCATTGGCCTTGGCACCAATCTCCACACTTTGTTGCGCTCGAAGTTGTTGAGTTCTTCGTGCATGGCATTGAGCCAATCCGGATCTTCTAGTGCCTCATAGACCTTGTGGGGCTCCACACAAGAGACAAACGCATGATGCTCACAATAATTTGCTAATTTTCTACGAGTGCTTACCCCCTTTCTTAAGCTTCCAAGCACATTCGTCATGAGATGATCCTTGGTGGAGAGCTTGTAAGCAACCTTGGCGGCACGACGCTCTAATTCCTCCTCGGTGGTGAGTTGAGGAGCGGTTACTTGATCATCTTGTGCACCGTCATGAACTTGTTCTTGATCTTGAACTTGCTTGGGGGAGAGAACTTGACCTTGGGCATCACTTGGTGTGTCAACACCGTCTTGAGTATGATCTTGCCCTTGGTCTTGTTCATGAGGTTGAGGGCCTTCACTTTGTTCTTCGGAAGCGTGTGGGCCTTGGGTTGGTGATGACTCCACTTGAGTGGAGCATTGTCCTTCTCCTTCGGCCACAAGGGGTTCCTTAATGGGTAGGATGAAACCAACACCCATTCTTCTTATGGCTTGAGGAGGAATCTCATCACCTACATCAAAAGTGCCACTTTGCTCCACTTGGGAGCCGTTATTCTCATCAAACTCCACGTTACACGTCTCCTCAATAAGTCCCGTGGATTTATTGAGGACATGGTAAGCATGAGAGTTTGTAGCATAACCAACAAATATGCCCTCATAAGCTCTAGCCTCAAATTTAGACAACCGAACACCTTTCTTGAGAATGAAACACTTACACCCGAATACCCGGAAGTACTTGAGGTTGGGCTTGTTACCGGTGAGTATCTCATATGGGGTCTTGTTCAACCCCTTGCGGAGGTAGAGCCGATTGGATGCATGACACGCGGTGTTGATGGCTTCAGCCCAAAAGTTGTATGGAGACTTGAACTCCGCCATCATGGTCCTTGTCGCATCCATCAACGTCCGGTTCTTCCTCTCCGCAACACCGTTTTGTTGAGGGGTGTAAGGTGCAGAATATTGATGCTTGATCCCCTCGTCACTAAGAAACTCATCCAAGGTGTAGTTCTTGAACTCGGTGCCGTTGTCACTTCTTATTGTCAAGATCTTTGCATTGTGTTGACGTTGTGCTTCATTTGCAAAGTCAATGACGGTTTGTTGGGTCTCGCTCTTCCTCTTGAAGAAATACACCCATGTGTACCTTGAGTAGTCATCCACAATCACCAAGCAATACTTCCTACCTCCAAGACTATCGAAGGATGGGGGCCCAAAGAGATCCATGTGAAGGAGCTCCAAGGGCCTCTTTGAATAAATGATAGTCGTGGGAGGGTGAGCCTTATCATGTAGCTTTCCTTCGATATAGGCACTGCAAGCACGATCTTTAACAAAGCTAACATTCGTTAGTCCACGGACATGGTCCCCCTTGAGAAGACTTTGCAAAGATCTCATATTGACATGGGATAAACGGCGATGCCAAAGCCATCCCACATCAACTTTAGCCATTAGGCATGTCGCGGTCTTAGTGGGTCGCTCCGAAAAGTTAATCACATATAGACCATTCTCGACATGCCCAACAAAAGCTACTTTAAGAGTCTTGCTCCAAAGGGGGCCACGGTATCGATATCAAAGAAAGTGGCAAACCCCATGATTGCAAGTTGACGAACGGAAAGTAAATTGTATGCAAGGGACACAACAAGCATGACCTTCTCGATCGTGAGATCATGAGAGATGACCACCTTGCCAAGTCCCAATACCTTAGAGGATGAGGCGTCACCCCACTCGACATTGGTGGGCATAGATGGAACTTTGTGCACGTCTACTACCAAGTCCTTGCTTCCAGTCATATGATTTGTAGCTCCGCTATCGAGCAACCATGATCCACCACCGGAAGCAAACACCTACAAGAGATCAATGCTTGGTTTTAGGTACCCATTTTGTAATGGGTCCTTTGATGTTAGTAACAAGGGTCTTAGGAACCCAAATAGACCATTCAATGTACTCATGAAGAGAACCAACAAATTTGGCATAAACATGCCCATCACTAGCACGGCATAACACATAAGAAGGATTAAAATCGCCGGCTTTGTTGGGAGGGATGACATTGCCCTTCTTGACATTGTTCTTCTTCTTCTCCTTGGGGGCACTCTCTTCCTCCCTCACAAAGGTTTGCATGAGGGGAGGAGGTCGTTTGGTCTTGTCATTCTTCTTCTTGTTCTTGGAGTCGGGCACGTACCCAACCCCTTCCTTGGCCACACCTCCCTTTTGGTTGATTAAGAGATCGTTGAGGTTCTTCCTGCCTTGTATGCAAGTCGCAAGACCTCTCTCAAGTTGCTCCTTCAACTTAGCATTTTCCTCAACTAGATGTATATGCTCACAACACGGGTTAGTAGCATTTGCATTATCAATTAAAACCATATGAGGAAAAGTTGCTTTCTCCTTAGTTAGCTTCACTTGGAGTTGATCATGAGACTCCTTGAGACTAGCGTGAATACCCTTCAAGGCCTTGTGGGCCTTGTCAAGTATATCAAACTCCTCTTTGAGTCTAGCAAGATCAACCCCGAGTTTGGCCTTCTCGGAATTTAGCACATGAGAAACAATGAGGGCATGATCATAATCTTTCTTTAACTTAGCATGATCAACGTTGTGTGACTCCTCAAGAGCCAAACGAAGACCACGCTCTTCCTCAAGAGCATTGGAAAGATCCGAAATCTCATTGGCATAGTCATGACTATGCCCTTCCATCTTAGAGATGGTGTCTTCGTGAGCCTCGAAAATGTCATTGGCCTCACCAAGTTGTTCCAAGAGAGCAACAAAGTGCTTCTTGGATTTTCCCTTGAGTTTGCCCATAAAAGCCTCAAACTCGTTAGCCTCCACATTAGCTCCCTCAAGTTCATTAATGTTATCCGTTTGGGAAGGATGATTAATGATGGTAGTTTTGATGTTGGAGGTTACCTTGTTGGTGGCTTTAGCCATGAGGCACTTGGCGGTGATGCTCTCGTTGGGTGAGTCGAAGAGAGACACACGTGACATTGTTGCAATGGCAACAGAGGCCATGGCAACCGACTCATCATCTTCATCATCGTCATCATCCTCATTGTACTCTTCTTGCACAGCCAAAGCCTTGGGAGGAGTCTTCTTGGTGAAGTTGTTCTTGTTGGGGAACGACTTGGCCTTGTCCTTTCGGATGAGTTTGCCACCATTGTCTTCCCTCTTCTCATACGGGCATTCCGCAACGAAATGACTCACGTTGCCGCAATTGTAGCAAGTTCTTACACGTTGCTTGCCCCTTGTGCCACTCGAGTTGTTTTTGCTAAAGTTGGGCCTCGAGTTTTTCTTGCTCCAAAATTGCCTTGAAGCAAGTGCCATGTGTTCATGATATGCATACTTCGTATCTTCGGGGTTGCTCTCCTCTTCTTCCTCTTCTTCTTCTTCCACGGTGAGCTTGGCCTTCAATGCAAGGTTAGGCTTCTTTGCCCATTGAGAACGGAGCACCGCATTGTCGGCGGTCTTGTCCAAAATGTTCATGGCCACAAACTCATCCAACACTTCGCTTGAGGTCAAAGTGTGGAAGTCCGGTCTTTGACGAATGACGGAGGACATGGCCTTGTGGTAGGGCATCATTTCCTTGAGGAATTTGCGCTTGATCCAATTGTCATCCGTGTCCTTGCTCCCGTGATCTCGTAGTGAGACCGCGAGTTTGGTTACTCTCCGATAAAGCTCACGAGGTTCTTCATCTTCCTTCATTGCAAACTCATCGGCCTCATCTTGTACCACTTCATAGTTGGAGCGTTGAATGCTTGCGCTTCCCCAGTAGAGAGACACGACACAATGCCATGCATCTTTGGCCAAGGCAAAGGGACGAAGATGAGGTAGGTCTTCGGGTGGAATTGCATCCTGAATGATGAAGAGAGCATTCTCATTGAATTGATTGTCCGCGGCTTCTCGAGGAGTGAAGTTGCTTGGATCATGTGGATAGAAACCTTCTTCAATGATTCTCCAAAGGTTTGTGTTCACATGATTTAAATGACGTTTAAAGCGGTAAACCCAAGAATCAAAATCCTCATTTTTCACAATCTTAGGGGGAGGACCGGCATGATTCAAATGAGTGGAAGGAACCGGTCCACCATAAACAAGTGGTGGTTACACATGGGCAAAGATGCCGGTGCCATTCTTGCCACTAGAAGAAGGAGCCTTTTCACTACTAGCTTCCCCCTTGTCGGGGATAGCATCTGACACCTTGTTGGCGGAATCACCCACTTTCAATGGTGCGGTGGATAGTTTAAGCCCCTCAAGAAATTTAGTAAACATGCTTTCAACTTCGGTCGTCATGGAGGTTTTCAATGTCTCCAAGGCCACATTGAACTCCTCACGAGAGATCGAAGTTCCCCCATCTCCCGTAGACGAGATCGGATTCACACCGGAGTGTTCCTCCACACCGTCTACAGTATCAACCATACTCTTTGGACGGTAAAGTCCTTAATAAAGAGACGAGGCTCTGATACCAATTGAAAGGATCGATATGGTTGACTAGAGGGGGGTGAATAGGCAACTACCAATTTTTAGCTTCTCTTTACCGAATTAAACTTTGCATCAAAGTAGGTTGTCTAGATGTGCAACTAGGTGAGCAACCTATATGATGCAATAACAACAAGCATACAAGCAAGCAAGGGTAGAAACAATAAAGAGCTTGCACAAGTAAAGGTAAGAGATAACCAAGAGTGGATCCGGTGGAGACAAGGATGTGTTACCGAAGTTCCTTCCTTTGAGGGGAAGTACGTCTCCGTTGGAGCGGTGTGGAGGCACAATGCTCCCCAAGAAGCCACTAGGGCCACCGTATTCTCCTCACGCCCTCACACAATGCGAGATGCCGTGATTCCACTATTGGTGCCCTTGAAGGCGGCGACCGAACCTTTACAAACAAGGTTGGGGCAATCTCCACAACTTAATCGGAGGCTCCCAACAAGACCATGAAGCTTCACCACAATGGAATATGGCTCCGAGGTGACCTCAACCATCTAGGGTGCTCAAACACCCAAGAGTAACAAGATCCGCTAGGGATGAGTGGGGGAATTGAAAATCCCTTGGTGGAAGTGTAGATCGGGGCCTTCTCAACCACTCCCGAGCAAATCAACAAATTTGATTGGCTAGAGAGATAGATCAGGCGGAAATGAAGCTTGGAGTATTTAATGGAGCTTGAGCAATAAATGGAGCTTGGGGGAGGAAGAGGTGGGTGACAAGGAGGAAGGGGACTCCCTTTTATAGTGGGGGCAACAATCCCGTTGCCCCCCACCAACCAGCCCCGCACAGGGCGGTACTACCGCTGAGAGGGGGCGGTACTACAGCCAGGCGACGGTACTGTCGCGCCAACCAGCGGTACTGCCGCGCTGAGGAGACTTAGTAGGGAATGGACCCAAATGCGGTACTACCGCGGTGGTAGGGCGGTACTACCGCTCCTGGAGCGGTACTACCGCCACTACAACCGTGACTAGTGCCGCAAAACCCGACACGAGAAAAAGACCTCTCGAATCGAGGCAGTAGGAACCAAACTACCCAACGGTACTGCCGCTTGTGACCCTTCGGCCGTAGTACCGCAGGCAGTGCAGTACTACCGCTGGGGCGCGCGCGAGAGAGAAGGGATCTCTCAAATAAGCTGAGGACCAGCGGAGGTGCCAGGCCCCCAGCGGTACTACTGCTGTGGAGCCATGGCGGTACTACCGCTGCGAAGCGGTACTGCCGCTTGTGGCTTCTCAGCGGTACTACCGCTGGGTGCGCGGTACTGCCGCTTAGACCTAGACAGAACAAGGAAGAGAGGAGAGATCTCTTCAATGGACATGAAAATCTCGGAGGGTGAGAAGCTGATGTGTACGTGATGATTCCACCCAAGCAAAACCCCAGCGGACCCCCTCTTGATAGTACGGTGCCCTTTACGCAACTAGTCCACCTAGAAAGAAACGAAAGAGCTACACCGTCTTGAAATACACTCCGAGGGGAAGAAAGCGTCTCGTGCCAGGGGAGAATCTGAGAATAATTCAACGGACAAGATTAGTCCGCAAACATGTTGTCATCAATCACCAAAACTACCTTGAGAGATATATGCCGTAACACCCCTTCAATCCCATATGCATCAATTTCGATGCTAGGTTGAAGCTTATGTTACTCTTGCCCTCCAATACATAGTCCTATCAACATACAACTAACCCTAGGGTGTGATCCACGCGCACAATCATATGATGGGCACCAAAGGACAGCAACATAACCACAAGCAAATTAAATCAATCATAGCAATTCATCAACCACCGATAGTACAACGAAAATCTACTCAGACATCATAGGATGGCAACACATCATTGGATAATAGTATGAAGCATAAAGCACCATGTTCAAGTAGAGGGTACATCGGGTTGCGGGAGAGTGGACCACTATAGATAGAGGGGGGAAGGTGATGGAGATGTTGGTGAAGATGGCGGAGGTATTTGTGTAGATCGCGGTGATGATGATGATGGCCACGGCAGCATTCCGGCGCCACCAGAAGAGAAGGGGAGAGGGGGGCCCTTCGTCTTCTTCTTCCTTGACCTCCTCCCTAGATGGGAGAAGGGTTTCCCCTCTGGTCCTTGGCCTCCATGGCATGGGAGGAGCGAGAGCCCCTCCGAGATTGGATCTCTCTCTCTCTCTCTCTCTCTCTCTCTCTCTCTCTCTCTGTTTTTGCGTTCTCAGATTCTTCCCTTTCACCGTTTCTTATATCCCCGGAGATCTGTAACTCCGATTGGGCTGAAATTTTGACACGATCTCTATCCGGATATTAGCTTTCTTGCGGCGAAAGAAGGGCATCAACCGCTAATGACCCACAAGTATAGGGGATCTATCGTAGTCCTTCCGATAAGTAAGAGTGTCAAACCCAACGAGGAGCAGAAGGAAATGATAAACGGTTTTCAGCAAGGTATTCTCTGCAAGTACTGAAATAAGTGGTAACAGATAGTTTTGTGATAAGATAATTTGTAATGAGCAACAAGTAACAAAAGTAAATGAAGTGCAGCAAGGTGGCCCAATCCTTTTTGTAGCAAAGGACAAGCCTGGAGAAACTCTTATATAAGGAAAAACGCTCCCGAGGACACATGGGAATATCGTCAAGCTAGTTTTCATCATGTTCATATGATTCGCGTTTGGTACTTTGATAATTTGACATGTGGGTGGACCGGTTCTTGGATGTTGTTCTTACTTGAACAAGCATCCCACTTATGATTAACCTCTATTGCAAGCATCCGCAACTACAACAAAAGTATTAAGGTAAACCTAACCATAGCATGAAACATATGGATCCAAAACAGCCCCTTACGAAGCAATGCATAAACTAGGGTTTAAGCTTCTGTCACTCTAGCAACCCATCATCTACTTATTACTTCCCAATGCCTTCCTCTAGGCCCAAATAATGGTGAAGTGTTATGTAGTCGAAGTTCACATAACACCACTAGAGGCTAGACAACATACATCTCATCAAAATATCGAACGAATACCAAATTCACATGACTACTAATAGCAAGACTTATCCCTTGTCCTCAGGAACAAACATAACTACTCACAAAGCATATTCATGTTCATAATCAGAGGGGTAATAATATGCATAAAGGATCTGAACATATGATCTTCCACCAATTAAACCAACTAGCATCAACTACAAGGAGTAATTAACACTACTAGCAACCTACTAGCACCAATCCTGGACTTGGAGACAAGAATTGGATACAAGAGATGAACTAGGGTTTTGAGATGAGATGGTGTTGATGAAGATGTTGATGGAGATTGCCCTCTCCCGATGAGAGGAGCGTTGGTGATGACGATGGCGATGATTTCCCCCTCCGGGAGGGAAGTTTCCAGGGCAGAACAGCTCTGCCGGAGCCCTAGATTGGTTCTGCCAAGGTTCCGCCTCGTGGCGGTGGAGTTTCGTCCCGAAAGGTTGCTTCTGATTTTTTTTTCTCGACGAAAGACTTCATATAGCAGAAGATGATCATCGGAGATCCACCAGGGGGCCCACGAGGTAGGGGGCGCGCCCCCCACCCTCGTGGAAAGGGTGTGGGCCCCCTGGTCTTCATCTTTGGCGAGGATTTTTCATTATTTATTATAAGGTATTCCGTGGAGTTTCAGGACTTTTGGAGTTGTGCAGAATAGGTCTCTAATATTTGCTCCTTTTCCAGCCCAGAATTCCAACTGCCAGCATTCTCCCTCCTTATGTAAACCTTGTCAAATAAGAGAGAATAGCCATAAGTATTGTGACTTAATGTGAAATAACATCCCATAATGCAATAAATATCGATATAAAAGCATGATGCAAAATGGACGTATCAACTCCCCCAAGCTTAGACCTCACTTGTCCTCAAGCGAAAGCCGATAACAATAAATATGTCCCCATGTTTAGAGGTAGAGGCATCGATAAAAATAAAATACAGACATGAGGGCATCATGATTATTCTTATAACAGCAACATACATAGATATTGTCATATGATTACTTATGTTCAAGTGATGATCTATTCACAATGCAAAAGTATGAATCAGAAACCTTATTGAGAACCAACAAACTATAACCTCAGTCATTGAAGCAATTGCAATTTATCATAACATCAGAAAGAGTCTATGTCAGAGCTAAAAAGCAAGTCCACATACTCAACTATCATCTAGTCCTTCATAATTGCTAACACTCGTGCAATACTTGTGGTTACGGAGTTTTAATCAGACACAGAGAAAGATAGGGGCTTATAGTTTTGCCCTGCAACCTTTTACCTCAAGGGTAATGTCAACAATAATAACTCATGCCCCCTACATCCAATTAGATATATATACCAGGTTCTTTCCAACATGCTGGGCTTGCCAAAGGATAAAATGAAAAAGGGAGAGGTGAAGATCACCATGACACTTGCATAAGGTAGAAGATAATAATAAAAGATAGGCCCTTCGCAGAGGGAAGCAGAGGTTGCCATGCGCTTTTATGGTTGGATGCACAAAATCTTAATGCGAAAGAACGTCACTTTATATTGCCCCTAGTGATATGAACCTTTATTATGCAGTCCGTCGCTTTTATTACTTCTACATCACAAGATCGTATAAAGCTTATTTCTCCCACACTAATCATACATATGTAGAGCAATTTTTATTGCTTTGCACCGATGAAAACTTACTTGAAGGATCTTACTCAATCCATAGGTAGATATGGTGGACTCTCATGGCAAAACTGGTTTAAGGGTATTTGGAAGCACAAGTAGTGTCTCTACTTGGTGCTGAGAATTTGGCTAGCATGAGGGGGAAAGGCAAGCTCAACATGTTGGATGATCCATGACAACATACTTTATCTCAGATGTAAGAAAACATAACCCATTACATTGTCTTCCTTGTCCAACATCAACTCTTTAGCATGTCATATTTTGATGAGTGCTCCCAATCATAAAAGATGTCAATAATAGTATATTTATATGCAAAACCTCTCTTTCCTTATTACTTCCAATTAATTGCAATGATGACCAAAGCTTTGGCTGCCAACTCCCAACAACTTTTAATCATCACACTCTTTCTATGTGAAGTCATTACTATCAATAAGATCAATATGAACTTTTGTTTCTTCTTATTCTTTTTCTCTTTTCTTTTATTCACCCAAGATCATAGCAAGAAAATCAAGCCCTTGACTCAATACTAATCTTTATTATATAGCTCACGGACTCTATTACATAGATAGATCACAAGGCAAAACTCAAAACTAGATCATGCCATAAACTTTATTCTACTAGATCAAAATACTACTAATAGGATCGAACTAAGGAAAACGGTAAAGATAGGAGTTGTGATTGTGATACGATACCGGGGCACCTCCCCCAAGCTTGGCAGTTGCCAAGGGGAGTGCCCATACCCATGTTATTATGTCTCCTTGGTTGGTGAAGAAGGTGGAGGTGTTGTTGATGATCCGGGCTTGTCATCCATCTTCCAAGGCATAGGTTCACCATCATAGAAGGATGATCGAGTCTCCGGAATCCTCGAATCTGCAGCCAAACTCATTCTTTTGAATCTATATTCATACTCACAATTTTGGTTTTGCGGGTCATAGATTTGGGCTTGGAGGTGCTCGATCTTCTCATGTAGCTTGAAGATGGCCTCATCGGTGTTCTTGGCATCCGGCTTGTAGTTGTTAGTGAACTCTGCGAGCATCGTGTGGCTAGCGTTGATTCCACGCTCCACCATCCCCTGGCACTTGAAAACTTGTTGCTCCATTGCTTCGAGCCTCGTCTCCACGCTTCCGGTTCCCTTTGGTCCCTCATCATCGTGGATGTGCAGCAACCCATCACACATCTCAATGGTTTGAGGGTGTCGCAGCACCTCCGCGAGGTAAGGGTTGATGACCTTCTCGAAGAACTTGTCCTTGGAAGCACTTGGGGACGTCATGATAATCTAGATCTGTCAGAAAAACAGCTCGAAACAAGAACATAGAATATTTGCGTGATACGGGAGTCAAAACCTTCGGGAGAATATATAGTGAATTTTTACCGACCAAAATATGTAGCGTGCAAGAAAACGGAGTCCGGAAGGCACACGAGGTGCTCACGAGGTAGGGGCGCACCTAGGGGGGTAGGGCGCGCCCTCCACCCTCGTGGGGCCCTCGTGTCCTTCCCGGACTGCTTCTTATTTTTCTATTTTTTCTAAATATTCCAAAACGGAGAAATATTGCCTTAAAATTTGTTTTGGAGTCGGTTTACTTACCGTACCACATACCTATTCCTTTTCGGAGTCTCAAACGTTCTGGAAACTGTCCCTTATGTATTCCTCCGGGGTTACGGTTTCAATAATATTGGTTTCAACATTTATGGGATTACCTGAGATATAATGTTTGATTCTTTGACCGTTTACCACCTTCGGATTTGTGCCTTCGAAGTTGTTGATTTTTATGGCACCGGAACAATAGACCTCCTCGATAACATAGGGGCCTTCCCATTTAGAGAGAAGTTTTCCTGTAAAAAATCTTAAACGAGAGTTGTATAGCAATACATAATCACCTACATTAAACTCACGCTTTTGTATCCTTTTGTCATTCCATCTTTTAACCTTTTCTTTAAACAACTTGGCATTTTCATAAGCTTGGGTTCTCCATTCATCAAGTGAGCTAATATCAAATAACCTCTTTTCACCGGCAAGTTTGAAATCATAGTTGAGCTCTTTAATAGCCCAATATGCCTTATGTTCTAGTTCGAGAGGTAAGTGACATGCTTTTCCATATACCATTTTATACGGAGACATACCCATAGGATTTTTATATGCAGTTCTATAGGCCCATAATGCATCATCAAGTTTCTTGGACCAATTCTTTCTAGACCTATTGACAGTCTTTTGCAAAATTAATTTGAGTTCTCTATTACTCAATTCTACTTGACCACTAGACTGTGGGTGATACGGAGATGCAATTCTATGATTGACGTCATATTTAGCAAGCATTTTACGGAAAGCACCATGAATAAAATGTGAACCACCATCAGTCATTAAATATCTAGGGACTCCAAACCTCGGAAAAATAACTTCTTTAAGCATTTTAATAGAAGTGTTATGATCAGCACTACTAGTTGGAATAGCTTCTACCCACTTAGTAATGTAATCAACAGCAACTAAAATATGTGTATATCCATTAGAGGCAGGAAAAGGTCCCATATAATCAAAACCCCAAACATCAAACGGTTCAATAACAAGTGAATAATTCATAGGCATTTCTTGACGTCTACTAATATTACCAATTCTTTGACATTCATCACAAGATAGGACAAACTTATGGGCATCCTTGAAGAGAGTAGGCCAATAAAAACCGGATTGCAATACCTTATGTGCAGTTCTATCTCCCGCGTGGTGTCCTCCATAAGTTTCGGAGTGGCACTTGCGTAGGATCTGTTCCTGTTCCTGTTCATGCTCACATACACAACATCTAATAACACCATCTACTCCTTCTTTATAAAGATGTGGGTCTTCCCAAAAGTAATGTCTCAAATCATAGAAGAACTTTTTCTTTTGTTGGTATGTGAAGCTAGGTGGTATAAATTTAGCAACAATGTAATTAGCATAATCAGCATACCAAGGAGTACTATGAGAAGTACTTATGACATTTAATTATTCATCAAGAAAGCTATCATCAATAGGTAGTGGGTCATCAAGAACATTCTCTAACCTAGATAAGTTGTCTGCAATGGGGTTCTCAGCTCCTTTTCTATCAACAATATGCAAATCAAATTCTTGTAGCAAGAGAACCCATCTAATAAGTCTAGGTTTAGCATCTTTCTTCTCCATAAGATATTTAATAGCAGCATGATCAGTGTGGATAGTTACTTTAGAAGCAACAATATAAGGTCTGAACTTATCACAAGCAAATACACCTGCTAAAAGTTCTTTTTTAGTAGTAGCATAATTTCTTTGAGCATTGTCTAGGGTCTTACTAGCATAATGGATAACATTTAATTTCTTATCAACTCTTTGCCCTAAAACAGCACCTACAGCATAATTGCTAGCATCACACATAATTTCAAAGGGTAAATTCCAATCAGGTGGCTGAACAACAGGTGCAGAGACTAATGCTTTCTTAATTTCAAATGCTTCTACACAATCATCATCAAAGACAAATGGTATATATTTTTGTAATAAATTAGCCAGAGGCCGAGAAATTTTTGAGAAGTCCTTAATGAACCTCCTATAAAATCCAGCGTGACCAAGGAAACTTCTTATACCTTTGATGTCCTTGGGACATGGCATCTTTCCAATAGCATCAACCTTGGCTTTATCAACTTCAATACCTCTTTCAGAAACTTTATGCCCCAAGACAATACCCTCATTAACCATAAAGTGGCACTTTTCCCAATTCAAGACAAGATTAGTTTCTTCACATCTCTGCAAAACTCGATCAAGATTGCTCAAGCAATCATCAAAAGAAGATCCATAGACGGAAAAGTCGTCCATGAAAACCTCACAAATCTTTTCACAAAAGTCAGAGAATATAGCCATCATGCATCTTTGAAAGGTAGCATGTGCATTACATAAACCAAAAGGAATACGTCTATAAGCAAAAGTACCAAAAGGGCATGTAAAAGTAGTCTTTGATTGATCTTTAGCCGACACAGGTATTTGAGAGAAACCAGAATAACCATCTAGAAAGCAGTAATGTGTATGTTTGCATAATCTTTCTAGCATTTGATCGATAAAAGGTAAGGGGTAACGATCTTTCCTAGTAGCCTTATTTAATTTGTGGAAATCAATTACCATCCTATAACCTGTAATAATTCTTTGTGGAATCAATTCATCTTTATCATTAGGAACAACAGTAATACCTCCCTTCTTAGGGGCACAATGAACAGGACTTACCCACTGACTATCAGCAATGAGATAAATTATACCTACCTCCAAAAGCTTTAGTATTTCTTTTCTTACCACTTCTTTCATTTTAGGATTCAGACGTTGTTGAGGATCACGAACTGGTTTGGCATCTGCTTCCAAATTTATTTTATGTTGACATAGAGTGGGACTAATGCCCTTAAGATCATCAAGAGTATATGCAATAGCAGCATGGTGCTTCTTCAGAGTTTTCAATAATCTTTCTTCTTCATGCTCTGAAAGGTTAGCACTAATAATAACAGGATATATCTTCTTTTCATCAAGATAAGCATATTTAAGATTATCAGGCAATGGTTTAAGCTCAAACACGGGATCACCCTTAGGTGGAGGGGGATCCCCTAGGATTTCAACAGGCAAATTGTGCTTCAGAATAGGTTCCTGTTTAAAGAATACTTCATCTATTTCCCTTCTTTCATTCATAAACATATCATTCTCATGGTCTAGCAAATATTGTTCTAAAGGATCACTAGGAGGTACGACAATAGAAGCAAGACCAATAATTTCATCCTTACTAGGAAATTCTTCTTCACGGTGTTGTTTACTAAATTTAGAGAAATGAAATTCATGAGTCATATCATCTAAGCCAATAGTAACAACATTCTTTTCACAGTCTACCTTAGCATTAACAGTGTTCAAGAAGGGTCTACCAAATATAATGGGACAAAAGCTATCTTGTGGGAAACTAAGAACAAGAAAATCAGTAGGATATTTAGTTTTCTCGCACAAGACTTCAACATCTCTAACAATTCCCACTGCTGAAATAGTATCTCTATTAGCAAGTTTAATTGTGACATCAATATCTTCTAACTCAGCAGGTGCAATTTCATGCTTGATTTCTTTATACAAGTCATAAGGTATAACACTAGCACTAGCACCCATATCACATAAGCCATGATAACAATGTTCTCCTATTTTAACAGAAATAACAGGCACACCTACCACAGGTCTATGTTTATCTTTAGCACAAGGTTTAGCAATTCTAGCAGTTCACCGCAGAACTGAATAACATGCCCATCAATATTATCAGACAAGAGATCTTTAACAATAGCAATATTAGGTTCTACTTTAACTTGCTCAGGAGGTGTATATGTTTTAATATTGCTTTTACGAACCACAGTTGAAGCTTTAGCATGATCCTTTATCCTAACAGGGAAAGGTGGTTTCTCAACATAACAAGTAGGAACAATAGGATCATTATAAGTGACCGTCTTTTCTTCAACTTTAATTGGTGCAGCTACTTTTACTTCTATGGGAGGATGGTATTTAAACCACTTCTCCTTAGGGAGATCAACATAAGTAGCAAAAGATTCACAGAAAGAAGCTACTATCTCATAATCAAGTCCATATTTAGTGCTAAACTTACGGAAAATATCGGTATCCATAAAAGATTTAACACAATCAAACTTAGGTGTCATACCTGACTCCTTACCTTTGTCGAGATCCCAATCTTCAGATTTGCGTTTAATTTTATCCAATAAATCCCATCTAAATCCTATAGTCTTCATCATAAAAGAGCCAGCACAAGAAGTATCGAGCATGGTGCAATTATTTTCAGAAAGCCGAGCATAAATTTTTTGAAGAATTGTTTATCTTGGGAGCTCATGATTGGGGCATGAATATAACATTGATTTAAGCCTCCCCCAAGCTTGAGCGATGATTTCTCCTTCGCAAGGCCAAAAATTATATATATAATTGTGGTCACGATGAACAAGATGCATAGGGTAATACTTTTGATGAAATTCCAATTTCAATCTTCTATAGTTCCATGATCCCGTATCATCACATAGCCTATACCATGTCAATGTGTCTCCCTTCAAAGATAAAGGGAAGAACTTCTTCTTAGCAACATCATCGGGTATATCTGCATGCTTAAATAATCCACAAACTTCATCCACATACATTAGGTGTTCATCAGGATGCTTTGTTCCATCTCCTGTAAAAGGATTAGCTAGCAGTTTTTCTATCATACCCGAAGGATACTCATAAGGAATTTCATTTTCAATAGGTTCAGTAGGTTGAGCAGAAACTCTTTGCTCTACTGGTCGGGGTGAAGATACCCCGAACAAGCCCCTCAGAGGATTACTTTCCATAGTAATAAGTGACAGTAAATTTCAGCACACTATATAAATTTTTCCTTACCAAATTCCACCTACCAAAGGCGCTTCACTCCCCGGCAACGGCGCCAGAAAAGAGTCTTGATGACCCACAAGTATAGGGGATCTATCGTAGTCCTTTCGATAAGTATGAGTGTCAAACCCAACGAGGAGCAGAAGGAAATGATAAACGGTTTTCGGCAAGGTATTCTTTGCAAGTACTGAAATAAGTGGTAACAGATAGTTTTGTGATAAGATAATTTGTAACGAGCAACAAGTAACAAAAGTAAATAAAGTGCAGCAAGGTGGCCCAATCCTTTTTGTAGCAAAGGACAATCCTGGACAAACTCTTATATAAGGAAAAGTGCTCCCGAGGACACATGGGAATATCGTCAAGCTAGTTTTCATCACGTTCATATGATTCGCGTTCGGTACTTTGATAATTTGACATGTGGGTGGACCGGTGCTTGGGTGCTATTCTTACTTGAACAAGCATCCCACTTATGATTAACCTCTATTGCAAGCATCCTCAACTACAACAAAAGTATTAAGGTAAACCTAACCATAGCATGAAACATATGGATCCAAATCAGCCCCTTACAAAGCAACGCATAAACTATGGTTTAAGCTTCTGTCACTCTAGCAACCCATCATCTACTTATTACTTCCCAATGCCTTCCTCTAGGCCCAAATAATGGTGAAGTGTTATGTAGTCGGCGTTCACATAACACCACTAGAGGCTAGACAACATACATCTCATCAAAATATCGAACAAATACCAAATTCACATGACTACTAATAGCAAGACTTCTCCCTTGTCCTCAGGAACAAACATAACTACTCACAAAGCATATTCATTTTCATAATCAAAGGGGTAATAATATGCATAAAGGATCTGAACATATGATCTTCCACCAATTAAACCAACTAGCATCAACTACAAGGAGTAATTAACACTACTAGCAACCTACTAGCACCAATCCCGGACTTGGAGACAAGAATTGGATACAAGAGATGAACTAGGGTTTTGAGATGAGATGGTGCTGATGAAGATGTTGATGGAGATTGGCCTCTCCCGATGAGAGGAGCGTTGGTGATGACGATGGCGATGATTTCCCCCTCCGGGTGGGAAGTTTCCCCGGCAGAACAGCTCTGCCGGAGCCCTAGATTGGTTCCGCCAAGGTTCCGCCTCGTGGCGGCGGAGTTTTGTCCCGAAAGGTTGCTTCTGATTTTTTTCTCGACGAAAGACTTCATATAGCAGAAGATGGTCATCGGAGAGTCACCATGGGGCCCATGAGGTAGGGGGCGCGCCCTAGGGGGGTGGGTGATAACCCACAAGTATAGGGGATCGCAACAGTTTTTGATAAGTAAGAGTGTCGAACCCAACGAGGAGCTAAAGGTAGAACAAATATTCCCTCAAGTTCTATCGACCACCGATACAACTCTACGCACGCTTGACGTTCGCTTTACCTAGAACAAGTATGAAACTAGAAGTACTTTGTAGGTGTTGTTGGATAGGTTTGCAAGATAATAAAGAACACGAAAATAAAACTAGGGGCTGTTAAGGTAAAGAAGCAACTAAAGTAAATATAGCGAGTGTGGAAAAGTGGTGGTAGGAGTTGCGAAATTGTCCCTAAGCAATTGACTACTTTACTAGACCGATAGCAAGTATTATGTGGGAGAGGCCACTGCTAGCATGTCATCCCTCACTTGGAATTCTATGCACTTATGATTGGAACTATTAGCAAGCATCCGCAACTACTAATGTTCATTAAGGTAAAACCCAACCATAGCATTAAGATATATTGGTCCCCCTTCAATCCCATATGCATCAATTTCTATGCTAGGTTGAAGCTTCTGTCACTCTTGCCCTCCAATACATAGTCCTATCAACATATAACTAACCCTATGGTGTGATCCACACGCGCAATCATATGATGGGCACCAAAGGACAGCAACATAACCACAAGCAAATTAAATCAATCATAGCAATTCATCAACCACCGATAGGACAACGAAAATCTACTCAGACATCATAGGATGGCAACACATCATTGGGTAATAATATGAAGCATAAAGCACCATGTTCAAGTAGAGGGTACAGCGGGTTGCGGGAGAGTGGACCACTGTAGATAGAGGGGGGAAGGTGATGGAGATGTTGGTGAAGATGGCGGAGGTGTTGGTGTAGATCGCGGTGATGATGATGGCCCCCGGGTGGCACTCCGGTGCCACCGGAAGCAAGGGGGAGAGAGCCCCCCTCCTTCTTCATCTTCCTTGACCTCCTCCCTAGATGGGAGAAGGGTTTCCCCTCTGGTCCATGGCCTCCATGGCACGGGAGGGGCGAGATCCCCTCCAAGATTGGATCTGTCTCTCTGTATCTCTCTGTTTCTGCGTTCTCGGATTCATCCCTTTCACTGTTTCTTATATTCCCGGAGATCCGTAACTCCGATTGGGCTGAAATTTTAACACGATCTCTATACGGATGTTAGATTTCTTGCGGCGAAAGAAGGGCTCCAAACGCCTTACGGGGTAGCCACGAGGTTTAGGGGCGCGCCTGACACCCTAGGGCGCGCCCCCTACCTCGTGCCCCCCTCGGGCACCGTCTCGCGATGATTCCACTTCCCAAAATTCATAAATATTCCAAAATAAATCTCCGTCAGTTTTTATTCCGTTTGGACTCCGTTTGGTATGGGTTTTCTGCGAAACAAAAAAACATGCAACAAACAGGAACTGGCACTGGGCATTGGATCAATATGTTAGTCCCAAAAATAGTATAAAAAGTTGCCAAAAGTATATGAAAGTTGTAGAATATTGGCATGGAACAATCAAAAATTATAGATACGACGGAGACGTATCAGCATCCCCAAGCTTAATTCCTGCTCGTCCTCGGGTAGGTAAACGATAAAAAATATAATTTCTGATGTGGAATGCTACCTAGCATAATCTTGATCATGTAATCTAATCATGGCATGAATATTAAGACATGAGTGATTCAAAGCAATAGTCTATCATTTGACATAAAAACAATAATACTTCAAGCCTACTAATAAAGCAATCATGTCATTTCAAAATAACATGGCCAAAGAAAGTTATCCCTACAAAATCATATAGTCTGGCTATGCTCCATCTTCACCACACAAAATATTCACATCATGCACAACCCCGATGACAAGCCAAGCAATTCTTTCGTACTTTTGACGTTCTCAAACATTTTCAACTTTCACGCAATACATGAGCGTGAGCCATGGACATAGCACTATAGGTGGAATAGAATATGATGGTGGAGAAGACAAAAAGGAGAAGATAGTCTCACATCAACTAGGCGTATCAACGGGCTATGGAGATGCCCATCAATAGATATCAATGTGAGTGAGTAGGGATTGCCATGCAACGGATGCACTAGAGCTATAAGTGTATGAAAGCTCTAACTGAAACTAAGTGGGTGTGCATCCAACTTGCTTGCTCATGAAGACCTCGGGCATTTGAGAAAGCCCATCATCGGAATATACAAGCCAAGTTCTATAATGAAAATTCCCACTAGTATATGAAAGTGATAACTCAAGAGACTCTCTATATGAAGAACATGGTGCTACTTTGAAGCACAAGTGTGGAAAAAGGATAGTAGCACTGCCCCTTCTCTCTTTTTCTCTCATTATTTTTTTTGGTGGGCTTCTTTGGCCTATTTTTTTATTTGGGCTTCTTTGGCCTCTTTTATTTTTTTGTAAAGTCCGGAGTCTCATCCCGACTTATGGGGGAATCATAGTCTCCATCATCCTTTCCTCACTGGGGCAATGCTCTAATAATGATGATTATCACACTTTTATTTACTTACAAATCAATATTACAACTCAATGTCTAGAACAAAGTATGACTCTATATGGATGCCTCCGACCGTGTACCGGGATGTGCAATGATCTAGCATAGCAATGACATCAAAAAACGGACAAGCCATGAAAACATCATGCTAGCTATCTTACGATCATGCAAAGCAATATGACAATGAATGCTCAAGTCATGTATATGATGATGATGGAAGTTGCATGGCAATATATCTCGGAATGGCTATGGAAATGCCATAATAGGTAGGTATGGTGGCTGTTTTGAGGAAGGTATATGGTGGGTTTATGGTACCGGCGAAAGTTGCGCGGTACTAGAGAGGCTAGCAATGATGGAAGGGTGGGAGTGTGTATAATCCATGGACTCAACATTAGTCATAAAGAACTCACATACTTATTGCAAAAATCTATTAGTCATCGAAACAAAGTACTACGTGCATGCTCCTAGGGGGGTATATTGGTAGGAAAAGACCATCGCTCGTCCCCGACCGCCACTCATAAGGAAGACAATCAATAAATAAATCATGCTCCGACTTCGTTACATAACGGTTCACCATACGTGCATGCTACGGGAATCACAAACCTCAACACAAGTATTTCTACAATCCACAACTACCCGCTAGCATGACTCTAATATCACCATCTTTATATCGCAAAACTATTGCAAGGAATCAAACATATCATATTCAGTGATCTACAAGTTTTATGTAGGATTTTATGAGTAACCATGTGAATGACCAGTTCCTGTCATCTCTCTAAATAGATATAAGTGAAGCGAGAGAGTTTAATTCTTTCTACAAAAGATATGCCCGTGCTCTAACAAATCTAAGTGAAGCAAAAGAGCATTCTATAAATGGCGGGTGTCTATGTAAAGAGAAACAGGCAATCCAAACTTCAAATGATATAAGTGAAGCACATGAAGCATACTATAAAGCCATACTCAAAAGATATAAGTGAAGTGCAAAGAGCATTCTATAAATCAACCAAGGACTATCTCATACCAGCATGGTGCATAAAAATAAAATGAAAACTAAATGCAAAAGACGCTCCAAGATTGCACATATCGCATGAACGAAACGAATCTGAAAACATACCGATACTTGTTGAAGAAAGATGGGATGCCTTCCGGGGCATCCCAAGCTTAGACTCTTGAGTCTCCTTGAATTTTTACTTGGGGTGCGTTGGGAATCCCCAAGCTTGAGCTCTTGCCTCTCTTCCTTCTTCTCACATCGAGACCTTCTCGATCATCGAGCACTTCATCCACACAAAACTTCAACAGAAAACTCGGTAAGATCCGTTAGTATAATAAAGCAAATCACTACTCTAAGTACTGTTGAAAACCAATTCATATTTTGTTTTTTCATTGTGTCTACTTTAATATAACTTTTCCATGGCTTAATCCACTGATATAAATTGATAGTTTCATCAAAACAAGCAAACTATGCATCAAAAACAGAATCTGTCTAAAACAGAACAGTCTGTAATAATCTGAACATTCACCATACTTTTGATACTTGAAAATTCTACCAAAATTAGGAAAAATAAAAAATTTGTATAGGAAGACAATGCAAAAAGAATTAGAACCATTTCACATTCCAGCAAAAAATGTAAAATCGCGCACTACAGCCAAAGTTTCTGTCCTGCACCGTACAAAAAATCAAGCAAATGTAAACATCCTAAAGGCAAACCTTGGCACATTATTTTTATAATACAATGGAATTGTACAAGGGGATAATTATTTTTGTTGAAAAGTTTCTGTAATCAAGATTCACAAAGTTTCCGTGAGCATGAACAAAGTTCAAGGCTAGCTCCCACTTCAACAATGCTTGTCTTTCTCACTTTCGCTTTCCTTTTTGAAAAAGTTTTGGGTTCCCCTCTTTATTTTTGTTGTTTTTTAACTATATAAAAGCACTCAACAGAAATAAATGACTCCCTAAAACTTCTGGGTTGTCTCCCTGGCAGCGCTTTCTTTAAAGCCATTAAGCTAGGCATATAGTGCTCAAGTAATGGATCCACCCGGATCCCAAGGTATATCAAAGCCAATTTTAATTAACAATGATTTGTAATTTAGTGGTGAGCACAAGGTAACATATATCATGTAATGACGAAGTCTAACTCTCTTCCTATGCATCAGCATGTCATAAAAGAACAATTCATGCACACAAAGTAAAGGCCAATGCATAGTATAAACAGTTTCTTGCAATTTTAATGTGTTGGAAACATAGAGAGGTGGAGATATAGTTCCTCTCTCATAATAATTGCAAGTAGAAGCAGCAAGCACATGCATATTATATTCATCAAAATCATCATGTGCAATGGTAAAAGGCAACCCATCAATATAATCCTTAATTAGGGCAAACTTCTCCGATATAGTGTAGTCGGGAGAATTCAAAAAGATAATAGGACTATCATGTGTGGGTGCAATAGCAACAATTTCATGTTTAACATAAGGAACTATAGCAAGTTCATCTCCATAAGCATAATTCATATTGGCATCTTGGCCACAAGCATCATCAAAAAGGGATATTTCAAGAGAATCAACGGAATCATAACAATCACCATAGAAATTATCCTTCGGTAAGCACAAAGGGAAATTAAACAATGTATGAGTTGAAGAGTTACTCTCATTACATGGTGGGCACGAGTAGCTAATCCACTCTTCCTCCTTTTGTTCTTCGCTCTCCTCCTCATCTTTTTCATCCAATGAGCTCACAGTTTCATCAACTTCTTGTTCCATAGATTCCTGCAAAATATTAGTCTCTTCTTGGACAGCAGAGACTTTCTTAATAAGCGCATTAATTTCGTAATTGTATTCATAATTCTCATAACAATATTTTAGGATAGCTAAATTTTCAGGTCTATAAACAGCATCATCAAAATCTTCAAACTCTTTAAACATAGATTCAATTTCATAAGCACCCATAAAAGCAACAAATTCTTCTATTTGTTCCACATCATAGTAATCATATATACCATTAGCATAAGAAGCTAAGGTTTTATTATCATTAAATTTGCATAAAAAGGGAAGGTGTGGAGCCTTCATCCTAGAGCAACAAGTATAATCATAACTCAAGCATACTTGCCGAGCATACCACTTCAATATATGAATTTGATCCCATAATAGTTTCCCTTTTTGTGTCAAGTGGTAATCCCTGAAGTATTCACGTTGATCGAACGTTACTCCCATTACATAATTGAATGGGGTTTTCTCAGGATTATTAAAGTAGTGCATAATATCTTTCACATAACCAGCATCGAGGGTTTTAGGAGGTTCCCCATCTCCATGAGTAGCAAGTACACCTAATTTTTTTGGTATTTTGTGTTCCATATCCATAACTAAAGATAGAGAACAATTAAGAACAGCAAATAAAAATTACTTAGTGATAAAGCAAACAAGCACACACGAGAATATTTACCCCACGATATTGCTTCCCCGGCAATGGCGCCAGAAAAAGGTCTTGATAACCCACAAGTATAGGGGATCACAACAGTTTTCGATAAGTAAGAGTGTCGAACCCAACGAGGAGCTAAAGGTAGAACAAATATTCCCTCAAGTTCTATCGACCACTGATACAACTCTATGCACGCTTGACGTTCGCTTTACCTAGAACAAGTATGAAACTAGAAGTACTTTGTAGGTGTTGTTGGATAGGTTTGCAACATAATAAAGAACACGAAAATAAAACTAGGGGCTGTTAAGGTAAAGAAGCAACTAAAGTAAATATAGCGAGTGTGGAAAAGTGGTGGTAGGAGTTGCGAAATTGTCCCTAAGCAATTGACTACTTTACTAGACCGATAGCAAGTATTATGTGGGAGAGGCCACTGCTAGCATGCCATCCCTGACTTGGAATTCTATGCACTTATGATTGGAACTATTAGCAAGCATCCGCAACTACTAATGTTCATTAAGGTAAAACCCAACCATAGCATTAAGATATATTGGTCCCCTTCAATCCCGTATGCATCAATTTCTATGCTAGGTTAAAGCTTCTGTCACTCTTGCCCTCCAATACATAGTCCTATCAACATATAACTAACCCTATGGTGTGATCCACGCGCACAATCATATGATGGGCACCAAAGGACAGCAACATAACCACAAGCAAATTAAATCAATCATAGCAATTCATCAACCACTGATAGGACAACAAAAATCACTCAGACATCATAGGATGGCAACACATCATTGGATAATAATATGAAGCATAAAGCACCATGTTCAAGGGGGAGGTGTTGTTGTAGATCGCGGTGATGATGATGGCCCCCGGTGCCACCGGAAGCAAGGGGGAGAGAGCCCCCCTCCTTATTCTTCTTCCTTGAACTCCTCCCTAGATGGGAGAAGGGTTTCCCCTCTGGTCCATGGCCTCCATGGCACGGGAGGGGCGAGAGCCCCTCCGAGATTGGATCTGTCTCTCTGTCTCTCTCTGTTTCTGCGTTCTCAAATTCTTCCCTTTCACCGTTTCTTATATTCCCGGAGATCTGTAACTGCGATTGGGCTGAAATTTTGACACGATCTCTATCCGGATATTAGCTTCCTTGCGGCGAAAGAAGGGCTCCAACTGCCTTACGGGGTGGCCACGAGGGTCAGGGGCGCGCCTGACACCCTGGGGCGCCCCCCCCTACCTCGTGCCCCCCTTGGGCACCGTCTCGCGATGATTCCACTTCCCAAAATTCATAAATATGCCAAAATAAATCTCCATCAGTTTTTATTCCGTTTGGACTCCGTTTGGTATGGGTTTTCTGCGAAACAAAAAACATGCAACAAACAGGAACTGGCACTGGGCACTGGATCAATATGTTAGTCCCAAAAATAGTATAAAAAGTTGCCAAAAGTATATGAAAGTTGTAGAATATTGGCATGGAACAATCAAAAATTATAGATACGATGGAGACGTATTAGTGGGCGCGCCCCCCACCCTCGTGGAAAGGGTGTGGTCCCCCTGGTCTTCATCTTTGGCGAGGATTTTTCAGTATTTATTGTAAGGTATTCCGTGGAGATTCAGGACTTTTGGAGTTGTGCAGAATAGGTCTCTAATATTTGCTCCTTTTCCAGCCCAGAATTCCACCTGCCGGCATTCTCCCTCCTTATGTAAACCTTGTAAAATAAGAGAGAATAGCCATAAGTATTGTGAGTTAATGTGAAATAACAGCCCATAATGCAATAAATATTGATATAAAAGCATGATGCAAAATGGACGTATCAACCGCCTTACGGGTGGCCCACGAGGGCCGGGGGCGCGCCCAGGGGGGCCAGGCACGCCCCCCTGCCTCGTGGCCACCTCGGGCACCGTCTCGCGTGGATTTTTCTTCCCAAAAATCATATATATTCCAAAAAAAATCTCCGTCAGTTTTTATCCCATTTGGACTCTGTTTGATATGGATATTCTGCGAAACAAAAAACATGCAACAAACAGGAACTGGCACCTGGCACTAGGCACTGGATCAATATGTTAGTCCCAAAAAATAGTGTAAAAAGTTGCCAAAAGTTTATGAAAGTTGAATAATATTGGCATGGAACAATCAAAAATTATAGATACGACGGAGACATATCAGCATCCCCAACCTTAATTCCTGCTCGTCCTCGAGTAGGTAAATGATAAAAAAGATAATTTTTGATGTGGAAGGCGATGACACAATATAAAAATAAATAGATAGTCCCTTCATAGAGGGAAGCGGTGATTTGCAGAGGTGTCAGATCTCAATTTTTAAAACAGAGGCAAATGAAATTTTGAGACATGCACCCTTATCACTTACTTCATGACCATCAGTTATCAATATCTCCCATGCTAAACAGGCTAGTGGCGGTTCCGAAGCGATAAAAGTAAAGGTTTTGACTCCATTGGGAGTTTTTATTTGATTATTCGAGTGACTAACTCTTTTTGTATTTTTCAGTTTGGGACTAGGCATCCCTATTATCGCCCTTTTCTCGTGCTATGGCGAGTGAATAAACACTCGACCTGAGAATAACCTGCTTAGCATGGAAGATACCGACCACCTCCTATCGTTCCATGAACGATCCAGGCACACAAAATGGATAATTTTTTAGAAGTTTTTAGAGGTGGCACATGCAAATTTACTTAGGATGGCAGGGTAATACCGTATATAGGTGGGTATGGTGGACTCATCTAGAATAACTTTGGGTTCAAGGTTTTTGATGTAGAAGCAGAATCCCCACTTAGTATAGGCGAAGGCTAGTAATTTAGATTGAGAAGCAGCCAGCTAGAGAGCAACAACAATCATAACCATGCATTATCCATAAGTAACATTGGACACTAGCATGAGTAGGATATGGACACCATGAACATAAATATTATAGATGCTATGTTGGTTTTGATTCAACTACATGCATGAACATGTACCAAGTCAAGCCACTTGAACATTCAGAGGAGGATACCATATCATCATACTAAATCACAATCATTTTAATGCTATGTTGATATCCAAGATAAATCATTATCAACTCCCATCTACTTATGCATGGCATGAGAAACTATAATCTCTAATTGTCATTGCAAATATGTTTAATCATAATGGGCTGAAGCATGGATACTAGGTTAAACATATTTACACAGACAGAACAAGTCGAGTTCATACCAGTTTCTCTCTGCCACGGTCAATTCATCGAATATCGTCATTATTGCCTTTCACTTGCATGACCAAATGATATGAAAATAATAATAGTGCAAGAGTGCCGTGGACTAAGCTGGAATCTGCAAACATTTTATTTAACAGGAGAAGACAAGGTAAAATGTGCTCTTTATTAGTTCAACAATTATTCATATGAGAGCCACTCAACATTTTCATCATGGTCTTCTCCTTGGTACAAATCGAATAAAAAGAAAAGAAATTCAGAGAAACACACTGAAATATTTTTGGAGTTTTGGGTTTTCTTTAACAAGCAAATAAGGGAAAAGCGAAAACAAGAAAAACTATTTACACGAGAAAGCTCCCAACAAGCAACAGAAGAACAAAGAAATCTTTTTGGGTTTTTTCTTTTTAATACTACAGCTAAGCACACGTAGAAAGTAAACTAGCTACAACTAATTTTTTTGGTTTTTCTAAAGTTTTTCAAACACGCAAGAAGAAAGCAAGAAAATAAATCTAAGCATGGATGATACAATGAAAAAGTGTGAGCACCGACAAATGGAATAAGTGGACATGAATGTAAAGTCGGTGGAAACACACACTCCCCCAAGCTTAGGCTTTTGGCCTAACTTGGTAGTCGATCAGTAACCCGGAGGGTAGTAGGGGTGCTGAGGAGCGGGCATCCACTCGTCCCACTACTGGGGCTCCTGCTGTGTTGCTTCCGCAGCAGCCCGTGTTGGAAATATGCCCTGGAGGCAATAATAAATTGGTTATTATTATATTTCCTTGTTCATGATAATCATTTATTATCCATGCTAGAATTGTATTGATAGGAAACTCAGATACATGTGTGGATACATAGACAACACCATGTCCCTAGTAAGCCTCTAGTTGACTAGCTCGTTGATCAATAGATGGTTACAGTTTCCTGACCATGGACATTGGATGTCGTTGATAACGGGATCACATCATTAGGAGAATGATGTGATGGACAAGACCCAATGCTAAGCCTAGCACAAAGATCGTGTAGTTCGTATGCTAAAGCTTTTCTAA
Source organism: Triticum aestivum (assembly GCF_018294505.1). Classification (NCBI taxonomy): domain Eukaryota; kingdom Viridiplantae; phylum Streptophyta; class Magnoliopsida; order Poales; family Poaceae; genus Triticum; species Triticum aestivum. Next base: position 613,650,634 of record NC_057800.1, read on the forward strand.
TGCCAAGTATCATTTCCTTAGACCATGAGATTGTGCAACTCCCGGATACCGTAGGAGTGCTTTGGGTGTGCCAAACGTCACAACGTAACTGGGTGGCTATAAAGGTACACTACAAGTATCTCCGAAAGTGTCTGTTGGGTTGGCACGAATCGAGACTGGGATTTGTCACTCCGTGTAAACGAAGAGGTATCTCTGGGCCCACTCGGTAGGACATCATCATAATGTGCACAATGTGACCAAGGATTTGATCACGGTATGATGTGTTACGAAACGAGTAAAGAGACTTGCCGGTAACGAGATTGAACAAGGTATCGGGATACCGACGATCGAATCTCGGGCAAGTACAATACCGCTGGACAAAGGGAATTGAATACGGGATTGATTAAGTCCTTGACATCGTGGTTCATCCGATGAGATCATCGTGGAACATGTGGGAGCCAACATGGGTATCCAGATCCCGCTGTTGGTAATTGACCGGAGAGTTGTCTCCGTCATGTCTGCATGGTTCCCGAACCCGTAGGGTCTACACACTTAAGGTTCGATGACGCTAGGGTTATAGGGAATAGATATACGTGGTTACCAAATGTTGTTCGGAGTCCCGGATGAGATCCCGGACATCACGAGGAGTTCCGGAATGGTCCGTAGGTAAAGATTTATATATGGGAAGTCCTGTTTTGGTCACCAGAAAAGTTTCGGGTGCTATCGGTAATGTACCGGCACCACCGGGAGGGTCCCGGGGGTCCACCAGGTGGGGCCACCTGCCCCGGAGGGCTGCATGGGCCAAGTTTGGAAGGGGACCAGCCCCAGGTGGTCTGGTGCGCCCCCCCACCAGGGCCCAAGGCGAAGAGAGAAGGGAAAAGGGGGAAACCCTAGGCTCAGATGGGCCTAAGGCTCACCTAGTGGTGCGCCCCCCCCCCCTCTCTCCCCCCTTGGCCACCCCTAGATGGGATCTAGGGCTGGCCGCCACCCCTAGGGGTGGAAACCTAGGTGGGGGTGCAGCCCCTCCCTTTCCCCTATATATAGTGGGGGTTTTGGGCTGCCATACACACGAGAACATCTCCTTCTTGGCGCAGCCCTACCCCTCTCCCTCCTCGTCTCTTGCGGTGCTTGGCGAAGCCCTGCTGGAGTACCACGCTCCTCCACCACCACCACGCTGTTGTGCTGCTGTTGGATGGAGTCTTCCCCAAGCTCTCCTTCTCCCCTTGTTGGATCAAGGCGTAGGAGACGTCACCGGGCTGTACGTGTGTTGAACGCGGAGGTGTCGTCCGTTCGGCACTAGGATCATCGGTGATTTGGATCACGACGAGTACGACTCCATCAACCCCGTTCACTTGAACGCTTCCGCTTAGAGATCTACAAGGGTATGTAGATGCACTCTCCTTCCCCTCGTTGCTAGATACTCCATAGATTGATCTTGGTGATGCGTAGAAAATTTTGAATTTCTGCTACGTTCCCCAACAGCCCGAGCGTTCAGGTAGGCGATGATGTCCGCAGACATGATCCTATATCTGCCCCTGGCAGCAGAATCAAACAAAGCAGGTGCAGGCAGTGGAATAATATCATGAGTTTTAACACTACAAACTAGGTTATAAGGAATGGTAATGTTAGGATAATCTCGTGCAAGAAAACGATGGTGTTCCATGGCTGCCCGGTCTAGGTAAACCTTGGTCAGAGGGTAATCATGAGGGCATATCTTGACCTCTAAGTGAGCCGCCAAATGAATATCAAAAATCCCACCATGTATTTCACCCTGTGATTTATTAAGATGGAGGCGACGAGCCACAATAGCTCCCAAGCTATGAGTGTTGTTGCCCTCTAATGCTCGGCGCAAAACATCAAACTCTGGTGCACTGAGCGCACCTAATTTCTTTCTAGGAAGCAAGCACTTGGCAACAAATAAAGCAAAAATAATGTATGGCAGGAAAGTGTATGCTAGCAGCCGTGGTGGCTGATAGCCTGACACCCCTCTCTCATCTCCCACTATCAAAGTGCAATAAAAATCCTCAAACCCAGCTGGCCTAGGCTCGGCTAAGCTCCCATCAGAGGGGATCAAGCATATATCACAAAATTCAGTAAATGGTATCTGATAGTTTTCACCATATAAATTGAAACTCACTTCAAGAGGATTATTCCTAGGCAGGAAAGTAAAACTCTGAACAAAGATATTTGTGAGGATTTGGTGCTGGTCACACTCATCTGCGATAAAGTCAGTGAGGCCGGCGTTTGCAACATATTGCATGAACTCCTCAAGAATTCCAGCTTCTTCCAGGAACGGGGTGTGCGGCCATTCGCACGGCCGTACCTCCGCCAACCTCCGGGGGTGGAGATCATTGTTAGAAGACTCTCCAATGACACCCTTGGAGTTCTTCCTAGAGCCAAACTTCCTGAAGATATTCATGTCCGCGTACAATTTTCTGAAAATAAAAATTTTGGGGTGACAAAAATTTGTCAACAAAACTTTATAAGATTGATATCAACTACTCATAGGGATACATAGAGGCCAAAACAAGCATTCAAACTACTTAGAACACTAAGAATTTAACATGCAAGCACATCTACAACAGCACCAAGAGTAGCTAATTATTCAAAATATAAACCAGTAAAGCAAAAACTAATTGGACAAATGGTGGAGTCACATACCAAGCAAGAATCCCCTGAAACAGTTTCGGAAACGGAGCTTCGAGCAAAGAGATTGAAATCCGTGGGTATGACCTCAAGAACACGGGAGAGAGAGCAATGGAGATCTTTTCTAGAGGTAAGTGATGATGTGGGATGAAGAGGTAAGTGAGGGGGCCCACATGGGGACCACAACCCACTAGAGCGCGCCTGGGGGTGCTGGCGCGCCTAGGTGGGTTGTGCCCACCTAGTGCACCTCCCTCTGATGTTTATTGCACCAAAAATTCTCAAATATTCGGAAAAAATCATGTAAATTTTTTAGGGCATTCTGAGAACTTTTATTTTTTGGTCATTTCTTATTGCACGGGAAATTTAGAAAACAGACCAAACATGGCATTTTATTTTATTTAACTAATAAAAACAGAGAATAAAAAGTAGGGACAGAAGGTAGTGCTTACTAAATTTATCAACTCCATACTGTTCAAAAATGATCCATTAATAAGGTTGATCAAGTCTTATTAACAATCACTTTCGATTAACATGAAACCGAAGAACTTTCATAAATCACTAAGTTACCTCAATGTGGATATACATTTCTCCAACAATAAGCATTTAATATTTCTTTTTGACAGTACATAAAGGTATTTGAAATTTCCAATAGTGATTGTCCGAGATTTTTTGATAACATTAATACCATTCACTTTGAATTGTTTCTTCGGAAAGTGCACAGTATGCTCATTGCCATTAATATGAAAAGTGACCTTACTTTTATTGCAATCAATAACATCCCCTTCAGTATTCAAGAAGGGTCTACCAAAGATAATCGACATATTGTCGTCCTCGGGCATCTCAAGTATAACAAAGTCAGTTAAAATAGTAACATTAGCAACAACATCGGGCACATCCTCACAGATACCGATAGGTATGGCAGTTGATTTGTCAGCCATTTGCAAAGATATTTCAGTATGTGTGAGTTTATTCAAGTCAAGTCTTTTATATAAAGAGAAAGGCATAACACTAACACCAGCTCCTAAATCACATAAAGCAGTTTTCACATAATTCTTTTTAATAGAGCAAGGTATAGTTGGTATTCCCGAATCTCCAAGTTTTTTAGGTACTCTATCTTAAAAGTGTAGTTAGCAAGCATAGTGGAGATTTCAGCTTCTGGTATTTTTATCTTATTTGTGATCATGTCTTTCACATACTTTGCATATGGAGGCATTTTCAAGATATCAGTCAAGCGAGTACGCAAAAAGACTGGCCTCAGCATTTCAGCAAAGCGTTCAAATTCTTCATCATCATTCTTTTTAGTTTACTTGGGTGGAAAAGGCATAGGTTTTTGAACCCACAGTTCTCTTTCTTTACTGTGTTTTCTAGCAACAAAGTCTATTTTGTCATATCTTTTATTTTTAGGTTGTGGGTTATCAAGATCAAGAGGTGGTTCTATCTCAAGATCATTGTCTGGCTCTTCATCATTGGTTGGTTGAGAGTCTTCATGAACCTCATAATTATCTTTTTCATTATTGTTAGGTGAGTGTTCATTACCACATTGAGTTTCAGCATCTGAGATAGAAACTTCATTACCATTGTCAGGAGGTTTCTCTATTTCAGGTTCACTAGGAGCATGCAAAGTCCTATCATTTTTCTTTTTCTTTATAGAAGAACTAGGTGCACTAGTGTTAGCTATTTGTGAATCTTGTTCAATTCTTTTTGGGTGTCCCTCAGGATAAAGTGGTTCCTGAGTCATTTTACCTCCTCTAGTTGCAACTCTAACAGCAAAGTCATGCACATTATTATTCATTTCATCAAGCAATTCTCTTTGAGATTTAGCAACTTGTTCTAATTGAGTTTGAACCATAGAAGCATGTTTTCCAACACCTCTAACATCATTTGATATTCTAAATAACAAGTCACTCAAGCAAGCAATCATATCAGAATTTATTTCAATTGTTTCATAACATTTGCATTGAAGTGATATTGTTTTCTAATATAGTTTTCAAACTCATAAAGGCATTGACTATGATGCATATTGTGAGGATTGTCATTATCATTGAACTTCATAAGAGAATTTACCTCTACCACCTTTGGCAGTGGTGGTGTATTAAGCCCATGTATTTCTTCAATAGGAGGTAAATTTTTAACATCCTCAGCCTTAATATCTTTTTCCTTCATAGATTTCTTTGCCTCTTGCATATCTTCAGGACTGAGATATAATATACCCCTCTTCTTCAGAGTGGGCTTAGCCGGTGGTTCGGGAATAGTCCAATCATCATAGTTTCAATATGTTATTCAATAATTCCTCAGCTTGTCCAACAGTTTGTTCCCTGAAAACACAACCAGCACACCTATCTAGGAAGTCCCTAGAAGCATCGATTAGTCCATTATAGAAGATATCAAGTATTTCATTTTTCTTAAGAGGATGATCAGGCAAAGCATTAAGTAACTGGCAAAGCCCCCCCCCCCCCAAGCTTGTGGGAGACTCTCTTCTTTAGTTTGCGCAAAGTTAAATATTTCCTGTAAGGCAGCTTGTTTCTTATGAGTAGGAAAATATTTTTTAGAGAAGTAATAAATCATATCCTCGGGACTACGCACACAACCAGGAGCAAAGGTATTGTACCAAGCTTTAGCATCACCCTTTAGTGAGAAAGGAAATAATTTGAGAATAAAGTAGTAGTGAGTTTTCTCATCATGAGTAAAAAGGGAGGCGATGTCATTCAACTTAGTAAGATGTGCCACACCAGTTTCAGTTTCATAACCATGGAAAGGATCAGATTCAACCAAAGTAATTAACTCTGGGTCGACAGAGAATTCATAATCCTTATCATCAATAAAGATAGGTGAAGTTGCAAACTTAGGATCACACTTTATTCTAGCATTCAGATATTTTTCTTTATACTTGTGTAGTAATTTCTCTAGATCATCTCTATCTTTGCAAGCAAGAATATCTCTAGTTGTTTCTTCACTCATAACATAACCTTCTGGTACCTTAGGCAATTCATATCTAGGAAGACTAATTCTAGAAGGTGTTTCAGGAGATTCGGTTTCAAGCTCATCATCAGATTCAACAACATCATGTTGTATTACTCTAGCAATTTGTTTATCAAGAAATTCACCAAGTGGCGCATCATCATTATTAAGCAAGGTACTAGCATCATCATAAGCATCATTCATAGTAGAAGTAGCATCATCAATAACTTGTGACATATCATAATTAATAGCATGTGGTGATGTTGCAAGTTTATTCATAACAGAAGGTGAATCTAAAGCAGAACTGGATGGCAGTTCCTTACCTCCCCTCGTCCTTTTGGGAAATATCTTAGTCTTAGGATCCTTCAGATTCTTCATAGTGATAATATGATAATAATCCCAAGTGAGTCAACAAATATAGCTATGCTCCCCGGCAACGGCGCCAGAAAAAGGTCTTGATAACCCACAAGTATAGGGGATCGCAACAGTTTCGAGGGTAGAGTATTCAACCCAAATTTATTGATTCGACACAAGGGGAGCCAAAGAATATTTGAAGGTATTAGCAGCTGAGTTTTCAATTCAACAACACCTGGAGATTAATTATCTGCAGCAAAGTGATCAGTAGCAAAGTAGTTTGATAGTTTTGATAGTAGTGACAACAGCAATATAATAGTAATAGTGATAGCAGTAATTTTGTAGCAAGTGTAACAATGATGATAGCAGTAGTACCTTAGCAAAAACAATAAGGAAAAGTTGTAGGCATTGGATCGGTGATTTGTTGGATGATATTCATCATGTACAGTTATAACCTAGGGCTACTCGGTACTAGCTCCAGTTCATCGATATAATGTAGGCATGTATTTCATAAATGGTCATACGTGATTTATTAAAAGAACTTGCATGACATCTTTTGTCCTACCCTCCCATAGTAGCGGGGTCCATATTGGAAACTAAGGGATATTAAGGCCTCCTTTTAATAGAGAACCGGAACAAAGCATTAACACAGTGAATACATGAACTCCTCAAACTACGGTAATCACCGGAAGAAGTCCCGGTTATTGTCACTCCGGGGTTACCGGATCATAACACGTAGTAGGTGACTATAACTTGCAAGATCGGATCTAGAACATGGATATAATGATGATAACATAAATGGTTCAGATCTGAAGTCATGGCACCCAGGCCCAAAGTGACAAGCATTAAGCATGGCAAAGTCATAGCAACAACAATCGAAGAACATAGTGGATACTAGGGATCAAGCCCTAACAAAACTAACTCGATTACATGATGAATCTCATCCAACTCCTCACCGACTAGCGAGCCTACGAAGGAATTACTCACTCCCAGTGGGGAGCATCATGGAATTGCGATGGAGAAGGGTTGGTGATGACGAAGAACGAAGATACCCCTCTCCGGAGACCCAAACGGACTCTAGATCTGCCCTCCCGAGGAAGAACAGGGCTTGGCGGCGGCTCCATCTCGTAGATCCCGATAATTCTTTCGCCCTGATTTTTCTCTCCAAAAATTAGGATTTTATAGCGTTGGAATCAGGGTCTGCGGGGCCACTAGGTGGGGACAACCCACCTGGGCGCGCCAAGAGAGAGGGGCGCGCCCTGGTGGGTTGTGCCCACCCAGGTGCCTGCTACCTCTTGAGCACTGCATTGGTTTTCCCTTGAAGAGGAAAGGGTGATGCAGTAAATAGCGTAAGTATTTCCCTTAATTTTTGAGAACCAAGGTATCAATCCAGTAGGAGATCACGCTCGAGTCCCACGCACCTACACAAACAAATAAGAACCTCGCAACCAACGTGATAAAGGGGTTGTCAATCCCTTGATGGTCACTTACGGGAGTGAGATTTGATAGATATGATAAGATAATATTTTTGGTATTTTTATGATAAAGAGGAATAAAGATGCAAAGTAAAAAAATGGCAATAGAAATAACTAAGTGTTGGAAGATTAATATGATGGAAGATAGACCCGGGGGCCATAGGTTTCACTAGTGGCTTCTCTCAAGAGCATAAGTATTACGGCGGGTAAACGAATTACTGTTGAGCAATTGATAGAATTGAGCATAGTTATGAGAATATCTAGGTGTAATCATGTATATAGGCATCACGTCCGCGACAAGTAGACCGAAACGATTCTGCATCTACTACTATTACTCCACACATCGACCGCTATCCAACATGCATCTAGAGTATTAAGTTCATAAGAACAGAGTAATGCTTTAAGTAAGATGACATGATGTAGAGGGATAAAATCATGCAATATGATATAAACCCCATCTTTTTATCCTCGATGGCAACAATACAATACGTGTCGTTTCCCTTTCTGTCACTGCGATCGAGCACCGCAAGATTGAACCCAAAGCTAAGCACTTCTCCCATTGCAAGAAAGATCAGTCTAGTAGGCCAAACCAAACTGATAATTCAAAGAGACTTGCAAAGATAAACCAATCATACATAAAAGAATTCAGAGAAGATTCAAATATTGTTCATAGATAAACTTTGAAAGGATCGATATGGTTGACTAGAGGGGGGGTGAATAGGCAACTAACAATTTTAGCTTTTCTTTAACACTTTAAACTTTGCATCAAAGTAGGTTGTCTAGATATGCAACTAGGTGAGCAACCTATATGATGCAACAAGGATAGGAACACAAGCAAGCAAGATATATGAAACAAATAAGCTTGCACAAGTAAAGGCACGAGATAACCAAGAGTGGAGACGGTGGAGACGAGGATGTGTTGCCGAAGTTCCTTCCCTTTGAGAGGAAGTACGTCTCCGTTGGAGCGGTGTGGAGGCACAATGCTCCCCAAGAAGCCACTAGGGACACCGTATTCTCCTCACGCCCTCACACAATGCGAGATGCCGTGATTCCACTATTGGTGCCCTTGGAGGCGGCGACCGAACCTTTACAAACTAGGTTGGGGCAATCTCCACAACTCAATTCGAAGCTCCCAACGACACCATGAAGCTTCACCACAATGGACTATGGCTTCGCGGTGACCTCAACCATCTAGGATGCTCAAACACCCAAGAGTAACAAGATCCGCAAGGGATTAGTGGGGGGAATCAAATATCTCTTGGTGGAAGTGTAGATCGAGGCCTTCTCAACCACTCCCGAGCAAATCAACAAGTTTGGTCGGCTAGGGAGTGAGATCGGATGAAACTGGAGCTTAGAGCAATAATGGAGCTTGGGGGTGGAAGAGGTAAGTCAACGGGGAAGAAGGGGATCCCTTATATACTGTGGGACAAAGATCCAACCGTTACCCACCAACCAGCCCGCGGCCAGCGGTACTAGCGCGCCTAGCCAGCGGTACTACCGCAAGGCCGTGCGGTACTACTGCTTGCAACCAAGCGGTACTACCGCACGGCTGTGCGGTACTACCGTACCGACCCATGGTAGTGCTGCAACCCCAGCGACAGTAAAGATAAACAGACGCGCGGGAACTGGGAGCGGTACTTCTGCAAGCGCGGTACTACCGCGCCCCCCATGCGTTAGTACCGCAAGGCAAAAAAACCCCAGCCAGGGGGGAGGAAACTTCCGTGCCTACTTCTGCAAAGAAACGGAAGTAGCAAAAACCCGACACAGTAGTACCGCCGAGGGGCGGTAATACTGCCTGACCGCATAGCGTGGTACTACCGCGCGGCAAAAACGGTACTACCGCGGTAGGTGCGGATGTAAAAAATTATATCCGCCCCTACTACCGCGAAGGGGTGGCACTAGCCTGGTGGGCAGTGGTAGTGCGGCTCCAGGGAGCGGTACTACCGTGGGCACCTGCGCTTCTACCGCGCCACCGCGCGGTACTACTGCGGATGCCTACGGTACTACCGCTTTCCTGGGAGCAGTACTACCGCGACCAACCACAGCAGCCAGACAAGGGAGGCAAGAAAACGGAGGAAGCTCCAAGGAAAAAGGAGGGGACAAGAAGGAGACGTGTACGTGATGATTCCACCCAAACCTTTCCAACGCGGACCCCCTCTTAATAGTACGGCTTTCCTACGACTCAAATCCACCAAAAAGAAACGTAGAAAAGACGCCGTCTTCATCAGTCTTTGAGGGGCACCCAACCGTCTTGTGCCTAGCAATGAAGTGTCTGGAATACTCAAGGCACACGATTAGTCCGCAAATGTGTTGTCATCAATCACCAAAACACTTAGGGATAAATATGCCCTTGCAATCTCCCCCTTTTTGGTGGATTGATGACAATACGGGATTTGCACAAGGAAAATAATATTAAGTAAATGCAAACCCCTCCTATCTAGAATATAGACGGGCTCCCCCTAGATGTGTGCCACCTAGATGAGTGCTTTGGACTGCACGGCACACGAATACTAGGATCAAAGCTCCCCCTATATTATAGAGACAAGGCATATCTATCACTAGACAAGATAGCACAAACATAAGTTAACTACGATAGATAAAGTGCATATGTCTTACACCATATGAGGAAAGGTCTCGAAAGCACAAACCAAACAAGAGCAAACAAGCACAAACGAGGTCCAAAAGACAAAGCAAATAAATGCACCAAGCACAACACAACGCAAATCCCTACACTCTCTCCCCCTTTGGCATCGAGACGCCAAAAAGGTAGAGAGGACACCTACACACACGGGGTGGCTCGGGCAGAGAAGTCGTCCCACTGCTCCTCGTGCTCCTCGTCAGACTCAGCGGCGGGGATAGTCTCCTCGAAGTCATCCTCTGAACTGGTCCACTTGTATCCCTGCTTTGACATCCAGGCAGCCTCAGGTGTGATGACGTCCTCAGACCCGCCAGACACATCCTCTCCAAAGAGCCTCATAACCTTATTGTCACTCTCCTTGTCCGCCACGTGAGCCCTGTACTGTCCCTTTGCCTGCATGCAGAAGAGAGTCTTCATCTTGTCCTTTAGCTTCTTGGCCCATGACGGCTCAGAGGAAGGAGTGGTGGACCTAGCAGCACGGTCCTCGGCAACATTCTCAGCAGCAGCCTCCTCCTCACCAGCAGCCCTCCTAGTAGAAGAGGCCTCAGCACGGGTAGTGGTGTTGGCCCAGTTGGGCTTGACACGGAGGCTGTTGGACTCATGGCGAATCCAGTCTGGAGCAAGGAACTCATCACCAGGGTACATCTTATCCCAAGTGGTGGAGAGCAGCAGAAACAGGTATGGTCCATAGATAGGTACCTTGCAAGTGAACACCGCAAACCGAAGCTCACACCACATGATGTGTGAGACATCAAGTGGGTGAGTCTGAGAAGAACGTGCCTCTGCACACAAGAGCAACATGTCCACTAGATATGCATGGACCTTGTCCTTGTCGCCAATGCGTGGGAACAGAGTGTTGCGGAAGATGCGATACATGATATTCAGAAAGGAGTTCAACACCCAAGTTGACTTGCCATTGGGGAGCACCTTCTCAACAAGGAAAGGCTGAAGCAGGTTCTTGTTGGCAGACTCAGAGTTGGCACGGGGGCGAACACCAACGGGGGTGTGAAGCCCGTCATCAGGAATGTGCAGCAGATCCATGAACTCTTTCCATGTAGCAGACAACTGACGGCCGTTGGTCATCCAGGTCATCCTCCGCTCCTCCCCGGGATGAAAGTACACTGAGGCAAAGAACTGACAGATGAGCTCATGGTCATAGTCAAGGTGAAAGGAGATCACCGGCTCAATAGCAAACTGCTCCACCAAGTCCAGAGCCTCTCCAAAATAGTCACGAAACTTGTCCTTCCACATGTGATGCATGTCTATCCACTTGACATCCACGAAGGTATTTTGTTTGCTCTTGATCACATCCAGATAGATGAGAACTTGTTGCTTGTTCCAGAACATCTCGGTGCCTCCGAGCACAGCCCGAGGAGTCACATAGGGATTGATCCTCCGGCGTTCGACATACTCAGAGACAGAAATCTCGTCCATGCCCTTAGCAGCTTCCTTTTGCTTGCTGGCAGTGGTCTTGACATTGCGCTTGGGGGCATTGGAGCCCTCTGGGGCTTCATCTTGGGGGTTGCGCAGACGCTTGGAGTCAATGTCACGATTGGGATTGGAATGGCGAGAGCCACCACCTGAGACACAAAAATGCAAAACACCCACAACAACCAAGAGGGATTAATGCAAAGACCACAACAAAGCAAGAGAAACAAGCAGAAAACACACATGATAAATGCCTAGAGAGAGATTTGATCCCTACGGTAGTACTGCCAAGTGCTGCGAAGCTAAGATAGTAGTACTGCTCTTAGACACGGTAGTACCGTGCAAGGTCATGGTAGTACCGGGTCTAGGAGCGGTAGTACGACCTTAGCTCCTCAGCTAGCGCGGTAGTACCGCGTCTGCTGAGTGGTAGTACCGTACAAGCTAGCACGGTAGTACCGCGCATGACGGGCGGTAGTACCGCCAGAGCAGTAGTACCACACATCAGACACGGTAGTACCGCACCGCATCAGATCTGAACAAGTTCAAATCTGAGAAAAGCCCGCGAAACTGCGGTGGTACTACAGTTGGACAAAGCTACCACAAGACAGCATATCAAGTATGATTCCTACGCATCACGACTCTCCTACATCCAACTCTTGCATAGATTTGGCCTAAAATCTCAAGAACAACAAGTTTCTCCCCAAAAACCTAGAAGCAAGAGAACAACCAAGAAAAAGAGGGATTTGGGGAAAAACATTGGTCCATGGCAAGAGGAAGTGGTGGGGAACGATCCCACCGGTCGAAATCCGAGGAGAGTGGCCGGAGACGGAGATCCGGCGAGGGCCTCCGGCGCCGTTCTTGAGCGAGAGAGAGAGAGAGAGAGAGAAAGAGACATGGGGAGAGAGACAAATGAATGGGTGTGTGGAGTTGGAACTCCCCTACCCGAGTCATAACCCCCACGCTCCCTCGATGGCGCGGTAGTACCGTGCCCCAACGCGGTAGTACTGCCCGGCGCGATAGTACCTCTCGGCACGGTACTTCCGAAGTACCGCACCTGAGCGGTAGTACCGTGCTGTGGCGCGGTAGTACCGTGCCTCCCAAAGCGGTAGTACCGCGGCCAGTCGCGGTAGTACCGTGGGCTCAAGAAGATGCACGTTTCGAGCACACGAAAAACGGGGTCTTTGCACAAACACTCCAAGCCAACACGACACCACAAGACCACGCTACACACAAAGCCAGAAAGGCACACGACAAACGAAACAACCACGATACACCACCTCTCCAAAGAGAGGGCGGTGGCCGTAGCCACCTATGTTTGAGTCAATTGGTATGGCACCACGAAGAATTATCCTTGGGTCCATGACCATAACTCGTCTTTGAAGCACAAGTACCATCAAACATGGCTAATGTGAAAGACTTGATCAATTTATGCATAATGGGGGGAGGGAGAGTTCATTGAGAGAACATCACTCCCCCTATGTCCATGCCTACATCTAAACAGGACAACACGTTGAGTATGGTGGGGTGTGCAAGGGTTCAAGCAACATTGCTCGAATCAATGATATTTAGCTCATGCCTTAACTCACAAAATCTTGCTTCATCCAAGGGCTTCGTGAAGATATCTGCAAGGTTATCATGAGTGTTGACATAGTTGAGCTCGATCTCTCCTCGCCTAATGTGATCCCGGATGAAGTGATTCCGGATCTCAATATGCTTCATCTTGAAGTGTTGCACCGGGTTGAGAGAGATCTTGATGGCACTTTCATTGTCACACCAAAGAGGCACTTTGTCACAAATGACACCGTAATCCTTTAAAGTTTTCCTCATCCATAAGAGTTGTGCACAACAACTACCGGCCGCCACATACTCCGCTTCGGTGGACGAGAGAGACACACAACTTTGCTTTTTGGAAGACCAACTTACCAAAGAGCAACCAAGGAATTGGCACCCTCCGGAAGTGGACTTCCTATCCACTTTGTCTCCCGCCCAATCGGAATACGAATACCCTACAAGCTTGAAATTAGCTCCTCTTGGGTACCATAGGCCAAAGTTTGGGGTATGAGCCAAATATCGAAAGATTTGTTTGACCGCCACATAGTGACTTTCCTTAGGTGCGGCTTGAAACCGTGCACAAATTCCCACACTCAACATGATATCCGGTCTAGATGCACAAAGGTAAAGCAAGGAACCTATCATGGAGCGATATACCTTTTGATCCACCGCTTTACCATTGGATCTATGTCAAGTTGGCACTTGGTGGGCATGGGAGTGGAAGCCGGCTTGACATCACTTAGCTTGAATCTTTTGAGCATGTCTTGAGTATATTTGGCTTGATTGATGAAGGTTCCTTCTCTTCTTTGCTTCACTTTGAACCGTAGAAAGAACTTCAACTCTCCCATGGAAGACATCTTGAACTTTGAGGTCATGAGAGCGGCAAATTCCTCATTGAAAGCTTTGTTAGGGGAACCAAAGATAATATCATCAACATATAATTGGCACACAAACAACTCCCCTTTGACCTTCTTAGTAAAAAGAGTGGGGTCGATTAGCCCAACTTCAAAACCACGGTCTTGTAACAACTCGGTAAGGTGGTCATACCACGCACGTGGGGCTTGTTTAAGGCCATAGAGTGCCTTATCGAGTTGATACACATGATCGGGAAAGTAGGGATCCTCGAACCCGGGGGGTTGCTTGACATAAACCAATTCATTAATGGGACCATTAAGAAAAGCACTCTTCACATCCATTTGTTGTAACTTAAAGTTATGATGAGAAGCATAAGCAATCAACATGCGAATAGATTCAAGACGAGCAACGGGAGCAAAGGTTTCACCGTAGTCGATACCCTCGACTTGGGAGTAGCCTTGTGCTACCAAACGAGCCTTGTTGCGAATGATAATCCCGTGGGCATCTTGCTTGTTCTTAAATATCCACTTGGTTCCGATGACATTGTGGTTCCCCGTCGGTCTTGGCACCAATCTCCACACTTTGTTGCGCTTGAATTAGAGCGTCATGCCGCCAAGTTGTTGAGCCAATCCGGATCTTCTAGCGCCTCATAGACCTTGTGGGGTTCCACACAAGAGACAAACGCGTGATGCTCACAATAATTTGCTAATTGTCTATGAGTGCTTACCCCCTTTCTTAAGCTTCCAAGCACATTCATCATGAGATGATCCTTGGTGTTGAGCTTGGAAGAAACCTTGGCGGCACGACGCTCTAATTCCTCCTCGGGGGTGAGACGAGGAGTGGTCACTTGATCATCTTGAACGTCGTCTTGAGCTTGTTCTTGTTCTTGAACTTGCTCGGAGGAGAGAACTTGACCTTGGGCATCACTTGATGTGTCAACACCGTCTTGAGCGTGATCTTGCCCTTGGTCATGTTCTTGAGGATGAGGGCCTTCATGTTGTTATTCAGAAGCATGTAGGCCTTGGGTTGGTGATGGCTCCGCTTGAGTGGAGCTTTGTCCTTCTCCTTCGACCACAAGGGGTTCCTCAATGGGTAGGATAAAGCCAACACCCATTCTTCTTATGGCTTGGGGAGGAACTTCATCACCTACATCACAAGTGCCACTTTGCTCCACTTGGGAGCCGTTATTCTCATCAAACTCCACGTTACACGTCTCCTCAATAAGTCCCGTGGATTTATTGAGGACACGGTAAGCATGAGCGTTTGTAGCATAACCAAAAAATATGCCCTCATAAGCTCTAGCCTCAAATTTAGACAACTAAACACCTTTCTTGAGAATGAAACACTTACACCCGAACACCCAGAAGTACTTGAGGTTGGGCTTGTTATCGGTGAGTATCTCATATGGAGTCTTGTTCAAGCCCTTGCGGAGGTAGAACCGATTGGATGCATGACACGCAGTGTTGATGGCTTCGGCCCAAAAGTTGTACGGAGACTTGAACTCCGCCATCATGGTCCTTGCCGCATCCATCAACGTCCGGTTCTTCCTCTCCGCAACACCATTTTGTTGAGGGGTGTAAGGTGCGGAGTATTGATGCTTGATCCCCTCATCACTAAGAAACTCATCCAAGGTGTAGTTCTTGAACTCGGTGCCGTTGTCACTTCTTATTGTCAAGATCTTTGCATTGTGTTGACGTTGTGCTTCGTTTGCAAAGTCAATGACGGTTTGTTGGGTCTCGCTCTTCCTCTTGAAGAAATACACCCAAGTGTACCTTGAGTAGTCACCCACAATCACCAAGCAATACTTCCTACCCCCAAGACTATCAAAGGATGGAGGCCCAAAGAGATCCATGTGAAGGAGCTCCAAAGGCCTCTTTGAGTAAATGATAGTCGTGGGAGGGTGAGCCTTCTCATGTAGCTTTCCTTCGATACAAGCACTACAAGCACGATCTTTAGCAAAACTAACATTCGTTAGTCCATGGACATGGTCCCCCTTGAGGAGACTTTGCAAAGATCTCATATTGACATGGGCTAAACGGTGATGCCAAAGCCATCCCACATCAACTTTAGCCATTAGGCATGTCGCGGTCTTAGTGGGTCACTCTAAAAAGTTAATCACATATAGACCGTTCTCGACATGCCCAACAAAGGCTACTTTAAGAGTCTTGCTCCACAAGAGGGCCACGGTATCGATATCAAAGAAAGAGGCAAAGCCCATGATTGCAAGTTGACGAACGGAAAGTAAATTGTATGCAAGGGACTCAACAAGCATGACCTTCTCGATCATGAGATCATGAGAGATGGCCACCTTTCCAAGTCCCAATAACTTGGAGGATGAGGCGTCACCCCACTCGACATTGGTGGGCATAGATGGAATCTTGTGCACGTCCACCACCAAGTCCTTGCTTCTGGTCATATGATTCGTAGCTCTGCTATCGAGCAACCATGATCGCCACCGGAAGCAAACACCTACAAGAGATTAATGCTTGGTTTTAGGTACACATTTTGTAATGGGTCCTTTGATGTTAGTAACAAGGGTCTTTGGAACCCAAATAGACCATTCAATATATTCATGAAGAGAACCAACGAATTTGTCATAGACATGCACATCACTAGCACGGCATAACACATAAGAAGGATTAAAGTCGCCGGCTTTGATGCGAGGAGTGACATTGTCCCTTTTGACAACGCCACCCTTCGCGTTGTTCTTCTTCTTCTCCTCGGAGGCACTTTCTCCCTCCACAAAGGTTTGCATGAGAGGAGGAGGTCGTTTGGTCTTGTCATTCTTCTTCTTGTTCTTGGAGCCGGGCACGTACCCAACCCCTTCTTGGCTACAACTCCCTTTTGGTTGATCAAAAGATCGTTGAGGTTCTTCTTGCCTTGTATGCAAGTCTCAAGACCTCTCTCAAGTTGCCCCTTTAGCTTAGCGTTCTCCTCAAGGAGATGCACATGCTCACAACACGGGTTAGTAGCATTTGCATTATCAATTAACATCATACGAGGAAAAGTGGCTTTTTCCTTGGTTAGCTTTACTTGAAGTTGATCATGAGACTCTTTGAGGCTAGCATGAGCACCCTTCAAGACCTTGTGAGCCTTGTCAAGTAGATCAAACTCCTCTTTGAGTTTAGCAAGATCACCCTCAAGTTCGGCCTTCTCGGAGTTTAGCCCATGAGAAACAATGAGGACATGATCATAATCTTTCTTTAACTTAGCATGATCAACATTGTGTGACTCCTCAAGAGCCAAATGAAGACCACGCTCTTCCTCAAGAGCATTGGAAAGATCCGAAATATCATCGGCATAGTCACGACTATGCCCTTCCATCTTAGTGATGGTGTCTTCGTGAGCCTCGATCATGTCATTGGCTTCACCAAGTTGTTCCAAGAGAGCAACAAAGTGCTTCTTGAATTTTCCCTTGAGTTTGCCCATAAAGGCCTCAAACTCATTTGCCTCCACATTAGCTCCCTCAAGTTAATTAATGCTATCCGTCGGAGAAGGATGATTAATGATGGTAGTTTTGATGTTGGGGGTTACCTTGTTGGTGGCTTTAGCCATGAGGCACTTGGCGGTGATGCTCTCATTGGGTGAGTCGAAGAGAGACACCCGTGGAGTCGTCGCAATGGCAACGGAGGCCATGGCAACCGACTCGTCACCTTCATAATCTTCATCATCCTCATTGTACTCTTCTTGTACCACCAATGCCTTGGAAGGAGTCTTCTTGGTGAAGTTGCTCTTGTTGGGGAACGACTTGGCCTTGTCCTTTCGGATGAGCTTGCCACCATTGTCTTCCCTCTTCTCATACGGGCACTCCACAACAAAATGACTCACGTTGCCACAATTGTAGCAATTGCTTACATGTTGCTTGCTCTTCGTGCCACTTGAGTTGTGTTTGCTAAAGTTTGGCCTCGAGTTTTTCTTGCTCCAAAATTTCCTTGAAGCAAGTGCCATGTGTTCATGATACGCATACTTCGTATCTTAGGGGTTGCTCTCCTCTTCTTCCTCTTCTTCTTCTTCAACGGTGAGCTTGGCCTTCAATGCAAGGTTAGGCTTCTTTGCCCTTTGAGAACGAAGCACCGCATTGTTGGTGGTCTTGTCCAAAATGTTCATGGCCACAAACTCATCCAACACTTCGCTTGAGGTCAAAGTGTGGAAGTCCGGTCTTTGACGAATGACGGAGGACATGGCCTTGTGGTAGGGCATCATTGCCTTGAGGAATTTGCGCTTGATCCAATTGCCATCCGTGTCCTTGCTCCCGTGATCTCGTAGTGAGACCGCGAGTTGGTTACTCTCCGATAAAGCTCAGGAGGTTCTTCATCTTCTTTCATTGCAAACTCATCGGCCTCATCTTGCACCACTTCATAGTTGGAGCGTTGAATGCTTGCGCTTCCCCGGTAGGGAGAGACAACACAATGCCATGCATCTTTGGCCAAGGCGAAGGGACGAAGATGAGGTAGGTCTTCGGGTGGAATTGCATCTTGAATGATGAAGAGAGCATTCTCATTGAATTGATTATCAGCGGCTTCTCGAGGAGTGAAGTTGCTTCGATCATGCGGATAGAAACCTTCTTCAATGATTCTCCAAAGGTTAGTGTTCACATGATTTAAATGACGTTTAAAGCGGTAAACCCAAGAATCAAAGTCCTCATTTTTCACAATCTTAGGGGGAGGACCGGCATGGTTCAAATGAGTGGAAAGAACCGGTCCACCATAAATAAGCGGTGGTTCCACATGAGCAAAGATGTCGGTGCCATTTTTACCACTAGAAGAAGGAGCCTTTTCACTACTAGCTTCCCCCTTATCGGAGATAGCATCCGTCACCTTGTCGGTGGGATCACCCACTTTCATCGGTGCGGTGGATAGTTTAAGCCCCTCAAGGAATTTAGTAAACATGCTTTCAACCTCGGTTGTCATGGAGGTTTTCAATGTCTCCAACGCCACATTGAACTCCTAAAGAGAGACCGAGGTTCCCCCATTGCCCGTAGATGAGGTCGGATTCGCACCGGAGTGTTCCTCCACACCGTCTACGGTATCAACCATACTCTTCAGACGGTAAAGTCCTTAATAAAGAGATGAGGCTCTGATACCAATTGAAAGGATCGATATGGTTGACTAGAGGGGGGGTGAATAGGCAACTAACAATGTTAGATTTTCTTTAACACTTTAAACTTTGCATCAAAGTAGGTTGTCTAGATATGCAACTAGGTGAGCAACCTATATGATGCAACAAGGATAGGAACACAAGCAAGCAAGATATATGAAACAAATAAGCTTGCACAAGTAAAGGCACGAGATAACCAAGAGTGGAGACGGTGGAGACGAGGATGTGTTGCTGAAGTTCCTTCCCTTTGAGAGGAAGTACATCTCCGTTGGAGCGGTGTGGAGGCACAATGCTCCCCAAGAAGCCACTAGGGCCACCGTATTCTCCTCACGCCCTCACACAATGCGAGATGCCGTGATTCCACTATTGGTGCCCTTGGAGGCGGCGACCGAACCTTTACAAACTAGGTTGGGGCAATCTCCACAACTCAATTGGAAGCTCCCAACGACACCACGAAGCTTCACCACAATGGACTATGGCTTCGCGGTGACCTCAACCGTCTAGGATGCTCAAACACCCAAGAGTAACAAGATCCGCAAGGGATTAGTGGGGGGAATCAAATATCTCTTGGTGGAAATGTAGATCGAGGCCTTCTCAACCACTCCCGAGCAAATCAACAAGTTTGGTCGGCTAGGGAGTGAGATCGGGCGAAAATGGAGCTTAGAGCAATAATGGAGCTTGGGGGTGGAAGAGGTAAGTCAACGGGGAAGAAGGGGATCCCTTATATACTATGGGACAAAGATCCAACCGTTACCCACCAACCAGCCCGCGGCCAGCGGTACTACCGCGCCTAGCCAGCGGTACTACCGCAAGGCCGTGCGGTAGTACTGCTTGCAACCAAGCGGTACTACCGCACGGCTGTGCGGTACTACCGTACTGACCCACGGTACTGCCGCAACCCCAGCGACAGTAAAGATAAACAAACGCGCAGGAACTAGGGGCGCTACTTCCGCAAGCGCGGTACTACCGCGCCCCCCATGTGGTACTACCGCAAGGCAAAAAACCCCAGCCAGTGGGGGAACTTCCGTGCCTACTTCCGCAAAGAAACGGAAGTAGCAAAAACCCGACATAGTAGTACCGCCGAGGGGCGGTACTACTGCCTGACCGCATAGCGCGGTACTACCGCGCGGCAAAAACAGTACTACCGCGGTAGGTGCAGATGTAAAAAATTACATCCGCCCCTACTACCGTGAAGGGGTGACACTAGCCTGGTGGGCAATGGTAGTGCGGCTCCAGGGGAGCGGTACTACCGTGGGCACCTGCGGTACTACCGCGCCACCGCGCGGTACTACCGCGGATGCCTATGGTACTACCGCTTTCCTGGGAGCAGTACTACCGCGACCAATCACAGTAGCCAGACAAGGGAGGCAAGAAAACGGAGGAAGCTCCAAGGAAAAAGGAGGGGACAAGAAGGAGACGTGTACGTGATGATTCCACCCAAACCTTTCCAACGCGGACCCCCTCTTAATAGTACGGCTTTCCTATGACTCAAATCTACCAAAAAGAAACGTAGAAAAGATGTTGTCTTCATCAGTCTTCGAGGGGCACCCAACCGTCTTGTTCCTAGCAATGAAGTGTCTGGAATACTCAAGGCACACGATTAGTCTGCAAATGTGTTGTCATCAATCACCAAAACACTTAGGGATAAATATGCCCATACAAACTTGATCATAAACCCACAATTCATCGGATCTCGACAAACACACCGCAAAAGAAGATTACATCAAATAGATCTCCAAGAGGATCGAGGAGAACTTTGTATTGAGATCCAAAGAGAGAGAAGAAGCCATCTAGCTAATAACTATGGACCCGTAGGTCTGAAGTAAACTACTCACACATCACCGGAGAGGCCATGGAGTTGATGTAGAGGCCCTCCGTGATTAATGCCCCCTCCGGCGGAGCTCCAGAGAAGGCCCCAAGATGGGATCTCTCGAGTACAGAAGGTTGCGGCGGTGGAATTAGGTTTTCGTGGTGCTCCTGGATGTTTGGGGGTACGTGGATACATATAGGATGAAGAAGTACGTCGGTGGAGCAATGAGGGGCCCACAAGGGTGGAGGGCGCGCCCAGGGGGTAGGCGCGCCACCTGCCTCGTGGCTTCCTCGATTGTTTCTTGACGCCCACTCCAAGTCTCCTGGATCACGTTTGTTGAGAAAATCACGTTCCCGAAGGTTTCATTCTGTTTGGACTCCATTTGATATTCCTTTTCGGCGAAACTCTAAAATAGGCAAAAAAATAGCAATTTGGGTTGGGCCTCCGGTTAATAGGTTAGTCCCAAAAATGATATAAAAGTGTAAAATAAAGCCCATTAACATCCAAAACAGATAATATAATAGCATGGAACAATAAAAAATTATAGATACGTTGGACACGTATCAAGCATCCCCAAGCTTAATTCCTGCTCATCCTCGAGTAGGTAAATTATAAAAGAAGAATTTTTGATGTGGAATGCTTTCTAACATATTTCTCAATGTAATTTTTTCTTTACTGTGGCATGAATGTTTAGATCTGAAAGATTCAAGATAAAAGTTTAATATTGACATAGAAATAATAATACTTCAAGCATACTAACTAAGCAATTATGTCTTCTCAAAATAACATGGCCAAAGAAAGTTATCCCTACAAAATCATATAGTATGTCTATGCTCTATCTTCACCACACAAAATATTTAAATCATGCACAACCCCGATGACAAGCCAAGCAATTGTTTCATACTTTTGATGTTCTCAAACTTTTTCAATCTTCACGCAATATATGAGCGTGAGCCATGGATATAGCACTGTATGTGAAATAGAATGGTGGTTGTGGAGAAGACAAAAAGGAGAAGATAGTCTCACATCAACTAGGTGTATCAATGGGCTATGGAGATGCCCATTAATAGATATCAATGTGAGTGAGTAGGGATTGGCATGCAACAGATGCACTAGAGCTATAAGTATATGAAAGCTCAACAAAAGAAACTGAGTGGGTGTGCATCCAACTTGCTTGCTCATGAAGACCTAGGTCATTTTGAGGAAGCCCATCATTGGAATATACAAGCCAAGTTCTATAATGAAAAATTCCCACTAGTATATGAAAGTGATATCATATGAGACTCTTTGTCATGAAGATCATGGTGCTACTTTTAAGCACAAGTGTGGAAAAAGGATAGTAGCATTGTCCCTTCTCTCTTTTTCTCTCATTTTTTTATTTGGGCCTTTTTTCTTTTTCTTTTTTTCCTTTTTGGCCTCTTTTCTCCTTTTTTTCGTCCGAAGTCTCATCTCGACTTGTGGGGGAATCATAGTCTCCATCATCCTTTCCTCACTTTGGACAATGCTCTAATAATGATGATCATCACACTGTATTTACTTACAACTCAAGAATTACAACTCAATACTTAGAACAAAATATGACTCTATGTGAATGCCTCCGGCGGTGTACCGAGATGTGCAATGATGCATGAGTGACATGTATGAAGAATTATGAACGGTGGATTTGCCACAAATACGATGTCAACTACATGATCATGCAAGCAATATGACAATGATGAAGCGTGTCATAATAACGAAACGGTGGAAAGTTGCATGGCAATATATCTCAGGATGGCTATGGAAATTCCATAATAGGTAGGTATGGTGGCTGTTTTGAGGAAGGTATATGGTGGGTTTATGGTACCGGCGAAAGTTGCGCGATACTAGAGAGGCTAGCAATGATGGAAGGATGAGAGTGCGTATAATCCATAGACTCAACATTAGTCATAAAGAACTCACATACTTATTGCAAAAATCTATTAGTTATCGAAACAAAGTATTACGCACATGCTCCTAGGGGATAGATTGGTAGGAAAATACCATCGCTCGTCCCCGATTGCCACTCATAAGGAAGACAATCAATAAATAAATCATGCTCCGACTTCATCACATAACGGTTCACCATACGTGCATGCTACGGGAATCACAAACTTTAACAAAAGTATTCCTCA
Source organism: Triticum aestivum (assembly GCF_018294505.1). NCBI lineage: Eukaryota > Viridiplantae > Streptophyta > Magnoliopsida > Poales > Poaceae > Triticum > Triticum aestivum. Next base: position 613,673,575 of record NC_057800.1, read on the forward strand.
AATTCACAACTACTCAACTAGCATGACTCTAATATCACCATCTCCATATCTCAAAACAATTATCAAGTATCAAACTTCTCATAGTATTCAATGCACTTCTATGAAAGTTTTTATATTATTCCTAAAAGCAAATTTCCATGTTGTACTAAAGGACTCTCAAAATAATATAAGCGAAGCATGAGAGATCAATTATTTCTATAAAATAAAACCACCGCCTTGCTCTAAAAGATATAAGTGAAGCACTAGAGCAAAAACTATATAGCTCAAAAGATATAAGTGAAGCACATAGAGTATTCTAATAAATTTCAAATCATATGAGTCTCTCTCAAAAGGTGTGTACATCAAGGATGATTGTGGTAAACTAAAAAGCAAAGACTCAAATCATACAAGACGCTCCAAGCAAAACACATATCATGTGGTGAATAAAAATATAGCTCCAAGTAAAGTTACCGATAGACAAAGACAAAAGAGGGGATGCCTTCCGGGGCATCCCCAAGCTTAGGCTTTTTGATGTCCTTGAATTTTACCTTGGGGTGCCATGGTCATCCCCAAGCTTAGTCTCTTGCCACTCCTTGTTCCATAATCCATCAAATCTTTACCCAAAACTTGAAAACTTCACAACACAAAACTCAAAATAGAAAATCTCGTGAGCTCCATTAGCGAAAGAAAACAAAACACCACTTCAAGGTACTGTAATGAACTCATTATTTATTTATATTGGTGTTAATACTACTGTATTCCAACTTATCTATGGTTTACAAACTCTTTTACTAGCCATAGATTCATCAAAATAAGCAAACAACATACGAAAAACAGAATCTGTCAAAGCAGAACAGTCTGTAGTAATCTGTAGCTAACGCAAACTTCTGGAACCCCAAAAATTCTAAAATAAATTGCTGGACGTGATTAATTTATCTATTAATCATCTGTAAAAAGAATTAACTAAATAGCACTCTCCAAATAAAATGGCAGTAATTCTCGTGAGCGCTAAAGTTTCTCTTTTTTACAGCAAGATCAAAAAGACTTTCCCCAAGTCTTCCCAACGGTTCTACTTGGCACAAACACTAATTAAACACAAAAAACACAACCAAAACAAAATCTAGATAAATTATTTATTACTAAACAGGAGCAAAAAGCAAGGAATAAAAATAAAATTGGGTTGCCTCCCAACAAGCGCTATCGTTTAACGCCCCTAGCTAGGCATAAAAGCAAGGATAGATCTAGGTATTGCCATCTTTGGTAGGCAATCCATAAGTGGCTCTCATAATAGATTCATATGGTAATTTAATTTTCTTTCTAGGGAAATGTTCCATGCCTTTCCTTAACGTAAATTGGAATCTAATATTCCCTTCCTTCATATCAATAATTGCACCAATCGTTCTAAGGAAAGGTCTACCAAGAATAATAGGACATGAAGGATTGCAATCTATATCAAGAACAATGAAATCTATGGGCACATAGTTCCTATTTGAAACAATAAGAACATCATTAATTCTTCCCATAGGTTTCTTAATAGTGGAATCCACAAGGTGCAAGTTTGAAGAACAATCATCAAAATCACGGAAACCTAACAAATCACACAAAGTTTTTGGAATAGTGGAAACACTAGCACCCAAATCACACAAAGCATAGCATTCATGATCTTCAATTTTAATTTTAATAGTAGGTACCCACTCATCATAAAGTTTTCTAGGGATAGAAACTTCCAAGTCAAGTTTTTCTTCATAAGATTGCATCAAAGCATCAACGATATGTTTAGTAAAAGCTTTATTTTGACTATAAGCATGAGGAGAATTTAGCACGGATTGCAACAAGGAAATACAATCTATCAAAGAGAAATTATCATAATTAAATTCCTTGAAATCCAAAATAGTGGGTTCATTGATATCTAAAGTTTTGATCTCTTCAATCCCACTTTTAACATTTTTTATAAAAAAAACTCTGAATTTTTGGAGCGCCTTCTAGGTAAAGGTGGCTCATCTTCAGTCCCATCATTATCAAGATTCATATTGCAAAACAAAGATTTAATAGGAGACACATTAATAACTTTTAGATCTTCATCTTTATTTTCATAAAAAAATTACGGCTTAGCGGCCATCTTATTGACTAAGGTGGCCTGCTTATCCGAAACTTCAGCAATTAATTTTTCGAGATGAGCAATCTGAGATTTCAAACCATAAAATTCTTTAGACATATCATCGAGCTCTTTATTCATATAACCCATAAAGCTTTTTTCTTCCTTAAGTTTGTTCCTAAAGAAATTATTATGCTCAAATTGTAAAGTCATAAACTCCTGACGTTGCTTTCGATCTCTTCTAACCTTTTAAGGTGAAGATCACCAAATCTAGGTAGAGCCATCATGACAAGCAAGCAATCCAACACACGAGCAAACAAGAAGCAAGAGAAAAAGAGGCGAATGGAAAAAGAGGGCGAGAGGAAAAGAGGGTGAATAAAATGGCAAGGGTGAAGTGGGGGAGAGGAAAACGAGAGGCAAATGGCAAATAATGTAATGCGAGGGATAAGAGTTTGTGATGGGTACTTGGTATGCCTTGACTTGTGCGTAGACTCCGGCAACGGTGCCAGAAATGGCTCGTTGTCGGGAGTCAAATCTTGACTTGACTTGGCGCAAATCTCCCTGGCAACGGCGCCAGAAATCCTTCTTGCTACCTCTTGAGCACTGCGTTGGTTTTCCCTTGAAGAGGAAAGGGTGATGCAGTAAAGTAGTGTAAGTATTTCCCTCAGTTTTTGAGAACCAAGGTATCAATCCAGTAGGAGATCACGCTCGAGTCCCACGCACCTACACAAACAAATAACAACCTCGCAACCAACGCGATAAAGGGGTTGTCAATCCCTTCACGGTCACTTATGAGAGTGAGATCTGATAGATATGATAAGATGATCTTTTTGGTATTTTTATGATAAAGAGGAATAAAGATGCAAAGTAAAATAAACGGCAATAGAAATAACTAAGTGTTGGAAGATTAATATGATGGAAGATATACTCGGGGCCATAGGTTTCACTAGTGGCTTCTCTCAAGAGCATAAGTATTACGGTGGGTAAATGAATTACTGTCGAGCAATTGATAGAATTGAGCATAGTTATGAGAATATCTAGGTATGATCATGTATATAGGCATCACGTCCGCGACAAGTAGACCGAAACGATTCTGCATCTACTACTATTACTCCACACATCGACCGCTATCCAGCATGCATCTAGAGCATTAAGTTCATAAGAACAGAGTAATGCTTTAAGTAAGATGATATGATGTAGAGGGACAAACGCATGCAATATGATATAAACCCCATCTTTTTATCCTCGATGGCAACAATACAATACATGTCGTTTCCCTTTCTGTCACTGTGATCGAGCACCGCAAGATTGAACCCAAAGCTAAGCACTTCTCCCATTGCAAGAAAGATCAGTCTAGTAGGCCAAACCAAACTGATGATTCGGAGAGACTTGCAAAGTTAAAACCAATCATACATAAAAGAATTCAGAGAAGATTCAAATATTGTTCATATATAAACTTGATCATAAACCCACAATTCATCGGATTTTGACAAACACACCGCAAAAGAAGATTACATCGAATAGGTCTCTAAGAAGATCAAGGAGAACTTTGTATTGAGATCCAAAGAGAGAGAAGAAGCCATCTAGCTAATAACTATGGACCCGTAGGTCTGAAGTAAACTAATCACACATCACCGGAGAGGCCATGGAGTTGATGTAGAGGCCCTCCATGATCAATGCCCCCTCCGGTGGAGCTCCGGAAAAGGCCCCAAGATGGGATCTCTCAGGTACAGAAGGTTGCGGCGATGGAATTAGGTTTTCGTGGTGCTCCTGGATGTTTGGGGGTACGTGGATATATATAGGAGGAAGAAGTACGTCGGTGGAGCAACGAGGGGCCCACGAGGGTGGAGGGAGCACCCAGGGGGTAGGCGTGCCCCCTGTCTCGTGGCTTCCTCGATTGTTTCTTGATGCGCACTCCAAGTCTCCTGGATCACGTTTGTTGAGAAAATCATGTTCCCAAAGGTTTCATTCCGTTTGGACTCCGTTTGATATTCCTTTTCGACAAAACTCTAAAATAGGCAAAAAACAATTTGGGTTGGGCCTCCGGTTAATAGGTTAGTCCCAAAAATGATATAAAAGTGTAAAATAAAGCCCATTAACATCCAAAACAGATAATATAATAGCATGGAGCAATCAAAAATTATAGATACGTTGGAGACATATCAGTGCCCCTCTCTGGCAGGTCTTGGCTCCAGAAATTCTTATTATTGATATAAAAATATCCTCGCAAAGTTTTGTTCCATTCTGAGAACTTTTATTTCTGCACAAAAACAACACCATGGTAGTTCTGCTGAAAACATCGTTAGTCCAGGATTAGTTTCATTCAAATCATGCAAATTAGAGTCCAAAACAAGAGGAAAAGCGTTAGGAAAAGTAGATACATTGGAGACGTATCTGGTTGGCATAGATCAAGATTAGGATTTGTCACTTCGAGTATCCGAGAGGTATCTCTGGGCCCTATCGGTGATGCACATCACTATAAGCCTTGCAAGCAATGTGACTAATGAGTTAGTTACAGGATGATGCATTACGGAACAAGTAAAGAGACTTGCCGGTGACGAGATTGAACTAGTTATGATGATACCGACGATCGAATCTCGGGCAAGTAACATATCGATGACAAAGGGAATAACATATGTCATTATTGCGGTTTAACCGATAAAGATCTTCGTAGAATATGTAGGAACCAATATGAGCATCCAGGTTCCGCTGTTGGTTATTGACCAGAGATGAGTCTCGTTCATGTCTATATAGTTGTCGAACCCATAGGGTCTGCACGCTTAACGTTCGATGATGATTTGTACTATGAGTTATGTGTTTTGGTGACCGAAGTTTGTTCGGAGTCCCGGATGATATCACGAACATGACGAGGAGTCTCGAAATGGTCAAGAGGTAAAGATTCATATATTGGAAGGTAGTATTCGGACATCGGAAAGGTTCCGAGTGATTCTGGTATTTTACTGGAGTACCGAGGGGTTAACGGACCCCCCCGGGGGGAAGTTTTGGGCCTACATGGGCCTAGGGGAGAGAGATGGAAGCCCGCATGGGGGGTGGCGCGCACCACCCTCCTAGGGAGTCCAAATAGGACAAGGAGGAGGGGGCGCGCCCCCCCCCCTTTCCTCTCCCTGTCCCTCTCCTTCATTTTTCCCTCCGGTGAAGAAAGGAAAGGGGGGAGGTGAATCCTACTAGGACTAGGAGTCCTAGTAGGACTCCCCCCTTGGCACACCCACTCTAGGTTGGCCTCCTCCTCCTCCCCTCCTTTGTATACGGGGGCGGAGGGCACCCCAAAGGCAGATCAATTGTTCTCTTAGTCGTGTGCGGTGCCCCCTCCACAGTTTACTCCTCCGGTCATAGCGTCGTAGTGCTTAAGCGAAGCCCTGCGCGGATCACTTCACCATCAACACGCCATCATGCTGATGGAACTCTCCCTCGACCCTCTGCAAGATCAAGAGTTCAAGGGACGTCATCGAGCTGAACATGTGCTGAACTCGGAGGTGTCGTACGTTCGGTACTAGATCGGTTGGATCGTGAAGACGTTTGACTATATCAACCGCGTTAACCTAACGCTTCCGCTTTCGGTATACGAGGGTACATGGACACACTCTCACCCTCTCGTTGGTATGCATCTCCTAGATAGATCTTGCATGATCGTAGATTTTTTTTAGAAATTGCATGCTACGTTCCCCAACACGATGATCGAATCTCGGGCAAGTAACATACCGATGACAATAACGTATGTTGTCATTACGGTTTGACTGATAAGTATCTTCGTAGAATATGCAGGAACCAATATGAGCATCCAAGTTCCGCTGTTGGTTATTGATCAGAGATGTGTCTCGGTCATATCTACATAGTTCTCAAACCCGTAGGGTCCGCACGCTTAACGTTTGATGACGATTTGTATTATGAGTTATGTGTTTTTGTGACCGGAGATTGTTGAGAGTCCCGGATGAGATCATGGACATGACGAAGAGTCTCGAAATGGTTGAGAGGTAAAGATTGATATATTGGATGATAGTATTCGGGCACCGGAATGGTTTCAGAGTGTTTCAGATATTTATCGGAGTACCGAGGGGTTACCGGAACCCCCCGGGGAAAGTAATGGGCCAACATGGGCCATAGGGGAGAGAGGGCAACCCACAAGGGGTGGCTCCCACCCCACATGGGAAGTACGAATTGGACAAGGGGAGGGGGCGCGGCCCCCCTTTCCTTCTCCCTCTTCCTCTTCTTCCCCCTTTCCCCCTCTGAAAGAAGGAGGGGGGCGACTAGGACTAGGAGTCCAAGTCGGTTTCCCCCCACTTGGCCCGCCCCTAGGGCCGGCCTCCTCCACTCTCCTCCTTCATATACGGGGGCATGGGGGCACCCCAAATCACATCAATTGTTCTCTTAGCCATGTGCGGTGCCCCCCTCCACAGTTTACTCCTCCGATCATATTGTCGTAGTACTTAGGTGAAAGCCCTGCACGGATCACATCACCATCACCGTCACCACGCCATTGTGCTGACGAAACTCTCCCTTGACACTTTGCTGGATCAAGAGTCTGAGGGATGTCATCGAGCTGAACTTGTGTAGAACTCGAAGGTGTCGCACGTTCGGTGCTTGATCGGTTGGATTGCGAAGACGTTCGACTACATCAACCATGTTAAGCTAACGCTTCCGCTTTCGGTCTACGAGGGTACGTAGACACACTCTCCCCCGCTGGTTGCTATGCATCTCCTAGATAGATCTTGCGTGATCGTAGGAATTTTTTTGAAATTGCATGCTACGTTCCCCAACACCAATCCCACTTGAACTTTGGACAAAGTTCATCACTCCGCAAAGCCATACACATTCACGTGATGCTTCGAACAAAGGAACTATCTCAGAATTATTGGTAGGCGTTACCACTAATGTTTGCTTTGTTGACTTCCTAGAGAAGGTTGTACCACCATGTAAGAAGACAAAACAAGTCTGCGATCTGGCATCATGGGGATCTGACAAGTATCCAGCATTGCACTACCCCACCATGGTTCTCTCTTGATTTTTCAGATATAATAAACCAAGATCTTTGGTGCCTTGAAGATATCTACAAATATTCTTCACACCAACCCAATGACTTTTGTTGGTGATGTGTTATATCTAGCCAGTAAATTAATTGTAAATACTATATCAGGTCTAGTGAAGTTTGCTAGATACATTAGTGCACCAATGGCACCGAGATATGGAAACTCTGGTCCCAATATCTCCTCATCATCACCCTTAGGCCTAAATGGGTCCTTATCTCTACCAAGAAACCTGACGACCATATTTGTTTTTGACGGGTATGCTTTATCCATATTGAACTTTTCCAGTATCTTTTGGATGTAAGCAGACTCATGAACAAGTATTCCTCAAGAAAAATGTTCAAGTTGCAAACCAAGACAAAATTTGGTTTTAGCCAAATCTTTCATCTCGAATTCCGTCTTCAAATGATTACTTGCCTCATGTATTCTGTGTAGTCCCAATGATGTTCAAGCCATGAACATACATGAAAATTATACAAAATCCATATTTCTTGATGAACACACATGGGCAATCATTGTTATTCGAGTATCCCTTCTTCAGACGGAACTCACTTAGTCAGTTATACCACATTCTACCCGACTGTCTCAAGCCGTATAACAACTTTTGTAGCTTTACTCAATACATGTTGCGACTAGCTTTCGGATCCGGAATCTTCAGTCCCACGGGAACTTTCATGTAGATATCCTTCTTGAGCGACCCACATAAATATGATGTCACCAGATCCATCAATTGGATATACAAATTCATTTGCACTGCTAGTCATATCAAGTAGCGTCACGTCATTCCACTGATCACAGGAGAATATGCTTCATCATAATCGATGACAGGTCTTTGTGTAACCCCTTGTGCTACAAACCGTTTGAACCTCCAGGACCGTATAGAGCATGCATTTTCATGTACAAGGAACGCATTGGAGCACTTTCCAACTATCAGGACCAAGTTGGACCTCGCCATCGACTACGAGGACGATAGATGCAATTATCTCCCAAACGGAGGACGCGATCACGATCTGGACACTCGTCTCTTTTTTCCATGCTATTGCGCTGGGCCGGTAATCTACTCTTCCTTTAGGGTTTAGCTGGACCCGCGTATACCTAACCAATGATATTTTCTTTGTTGAGGCCGAGAGGAGGGCGATCTCTATTTGGCGTATAGGTCACCCGCTAGCGACATTGCGTACCCCCTATGGCGCCAGATCAAGTGTTTGGCCCGGGTCATATGGTGTTTGACCCCAGCCGGTTTCGTGAGGTTCTAGAACCTTCCCTGAACCGGTTTTTTGTTTTACTTTGGGTTTCTTATTTTATATTTTCCTTTTATTTTTCTTTCTTACTTTTATTTTTTCATTTTTTTGTATTTACAACTTTCAAGTTTGTGATCATTTTTCCCAATTTTCATAATATTTTATGAAATTTGCGAATATTTTTCAAATTCGTGAACATTTTTATATACATTTGCGGGTTTTTTTTTAAATTCTAGAACATTTATTACAGATTTGCGAACATTTTCAGAATTCATGTATTTTTTCATAAATTCTTTAACTTTCTAAAATTATGATCATTTTTTAAACTCGGAATATTTTCTAAATCAGCAAATATTTTTTTAAACTGTGAATAATTGTTGAAATTCACGAACATGTTTTTGTTTTGATGAACATTGTTTGAATTTCATTAGAATATTTGGAATTCATGGACATTTTTTAAATCAGTCAACAGTTTTCGAATAAATTACCTTCTTTTTGTAATTCACGAACATTTAGTTGATTTTTATGAACATTTTTTAGAAATTCATGAATATTTTTTGAATTTATGAACATTTTATTAGAATATATATTTTTATAGAATATATTAACATTGTTTTCAAAATAATAAACATATTTTGATTTCCCAAACAATATTTCTGAAGATGCGATCATTTTTTAAATAAAGAATATTTTTTAATCCACGAAGCATTTATTATTTCCTAAAACATAGAAAATTTACTTGAAATTATTTGAAAGAAGAAGCTAAAACAGAAACAAAAAGGCAGAAAAAGAAATAAAAACGTGAGAGTCTAGCCCCGCTTATGGGTCGGCCCCATAAGGCGTGCGGGAAGGGACCGGGTGCGCTTTACCTTGTTCGCCAAATAGGAGCTTGCCTATAGCCCGAGAGGAGAACCTATGGGAAAGCTCCTATTTGCCGCCTGTGTGCAGGCTTAGCCGAAGCCAGGTATAGTTTGCAAGCCCGCTCTGCCCACGAGTGATTTAATCGTTTTTATTGGTTTTCACCCAAAAATTTTGCTATGGTTTTTCAGGATTACAATAAAAAAAGCAACAGAAATATGTTTTTAGAAAATCCGTAATGTATTTTATGAATAGTCCAGTGCATATTAAGAAAAAGTTCATCGTTTATTAAAAAATGTTCAGTCTGTATTAAGAAATGTTGATTGTGTTATTTAGAAAATTCAGTTGTATTTAAAAAATGTTCAGTATGTATTAAGAAATGTTGATCGTATTAATTAGAAAATTCAGTTGTATTTAAAAATGTTCACCTTTACTAAAAATGTTTAGTATGAATTCGAAAAATGTTGATCGAATATTAGATAAATAGACGGTGGCAAATATTAGACAAAAATTAAGTTGTATTGCATAAATTATCTAATAATTTGTGAAAAAAAATCCAGAAAAACAGATGAACTTTTACGGGTGGCAAATAGGATTGGGTCAACAATAGGATGCCCGTTGTGTCCAAAAGACCCACCACAGCCGCAGTCCCCTTCTAGGCCAACCCACTGCAGCCGCTGTGCCCGCATCAAACAACGAACTATAGGTTGACGGTATTGTAGCAACCCGGTTTCCTATACTGAACTTTTTTTATTTTTATCACGCATTTTTTAAACAAGGAATATTTATTGAAAACACAAAAAATTATAGAATTTTCTGATATTTTTTTGGAAACATGAACATTTGTTGAAATTCCGAACCATTTCAGAAATATTAACATTCACTGAAAAATTCCTTTTTTTGGAAACTGAACTGTTTTGAATTTGTGTGTGGGAACATTTTTTAAGTTGTCAAAAAATTAGAAATTCAGAACATTTCTTAATACTCAATATTTTCCAAATTTTTGAAATGTATTTGAAATGTGATCACATCATTAAATTATAAATAATTATAAACATTTTTTGGAAATGAGAATTTTTTGTCAAATCTTGAAATTTTTGTTAAAAGCTGCAAGAAATAACATAATTATTAAATAAATACTTAAAAAACAGAGGAACATTTTCTCAAAATTTTCAATTTAAAAAGAAGTAGGAAAAAATGGTAACTGTTAGAAGAAAAAAATAGAAAAACCCGGTTCAGAAGTCTTCTAGAAGGTTCTGAAAACCAACAGAAAGCTTCCCAAAACCCGGTAACTGTTTTCTATCTTCAAGTGGGCCGGCCCAACACAATACGATCTGTCTCAAGCGTTGAGCGAAACAACGACAATCTGCCATAGAATGCGGCAAATAGGATTTGGCAACTTCACCGCTAAGCACAACGAGTCCTCCTATGTGACACTAGGCACAACGAGTCCTCCCATGTGACAATCTGCCATAGTATCGGGCGTGCACATGTGGGGCACTAGGCCAGCCCTGTCGGGTCTCACACAAAGTAACAGAGCCTAGCAGACCTTCTTTTCTAGCCATTTTTTTAGGTTTTTAAAATGGTATTTTGCTTTTCATAAAAAAACATGATACTTTTTATGAAAATGTCAAATTATCATTTATTAATGAAAGAACATTTTTCTAAAACAACATAAACATTTGGTGTGGATTTTTGGAACTTGGGTCTAGGCCCACCTGATTAGTCAGTTTTTCAAAAATATTAAAAATATAAAAAATGTGATATTTATACAAACATTCTCTAGTGCATTACTCATGTTTGATATTTTAGGATAAATTGACTACTATGGTATTGTAGGCAAAAAAACTTTTGCAAGTACAATTTTTGTGAATAGTAAGCTTAATATAGTATTGGTTTTGTTTTTATTTGTTCAAAATACAACGAAGTCATTTTGCGGCGAAACTTTACATGTGAGTAATACACTAAACAATGCTTTCTCCAAAAACGATTCACTTTTTAACCATTTTTTGTTCGGGTTCTTCTAGACCCAGGTACCATTATATATTTTCCATAAACATTTCTTAAAAATGTGTTGGACTATTTGAAATTAAATGGGCATTTTAAGAAAATCGAATAATAGTTAAACACTTTCAAATTTACATGAGACACTTTTATGAAACTTTGTGAATTCTTTAATGAAACTGTATTGTTTTTTAAAGAAATAATAGATAGATTTCTAAACAAATACCTGATTTATCAATGAGTTAATATCATATTGAAAAAATTGTTCACTCTGTATTTTTAAAAAATGTTCATTGTTTATTTGGTGGCGGAGGATGTGTGGGTGGGGATTGCATGCACTCAAGAAAATACAGTTGCACTAAAATATAAAATAAAAAGCAAAAAATAGAATACAAAAAGGAAAGAAAATTCCGTGCAAAAAGAAGAAAGAACCAAACAGATACCTTAATAATCTCATCTAATCCGTGAAAACTAAAAAAGAAATAAAAATTATATAAACTATCAAAAAGGACGTAGCTAAAGGCCCGCAAACGCACCTAGCCCGGGAGATGGATTTTCTGAGCACAAACACTTGAGTGCGCTCACGAGCAGCATAAAGTTGGTAAGTTTTCTTCGGCTCACGGAAGCTCAAGGTGAATCATGTTATTGGTTTATTTTTTTTATTTTTTTTGCGAGAGTGATTATCAGTTCCATTTTGACTGAAATGGAATTGAGAGCTAATACTACAAAAATCGTTACATTTGTCGCCCGTACCCTTTCGTCTTACACGAGGCACACAAGAGGCAACTAGGGTTTCCTGCCTCCCGTCGGCGCCGCCGGTCTACTTCGTCTTCGTTGACCTTAGGGTTACAGAGACGCAATGGACCTCATCCCTTGCTAGCAGGAAGGCTCCTGCTTCATTTTTCAAGTAATGTTTTAGTTTGGTTAGGGTTTATGTTTTATTTAGGAAGACGAGATGGCGATGAGGGTTCACTAAAGATGGAATAAGATTTTATCTGGTCATCGGAGGACGTGTGAAGAAGTGTCTTCCACAGACCATGCACAAACCTTCTACTTGTGGTTGTAGTGATAGTTGGAGATAAGACGCTAAATCTGCGTACAAGAAAAGCGTCGTGTGGTAGGCGAGACGGACGAGCCGCGAGCCGTCGCATCATGCGTCTCCGTCTCCGTCGAGGTACGACGGTCGCTCACCGGTTCAACTTGGCCATCATCGTGCGTGTGGGCTTCAACGGCCGTCATCCTCACTCAGGTCAACGTCGCGGCATTTGGATCCGGCGAGCTGCTCCGGCTGAAGATAGTTAATGCTTGACGCGCACCGCCGGTCTCCGGCGTCGCTGTCGGCGGAAAACCGGTGGCCAATCATCCGAGCTCGTGCTCGCCGGCTAGTCACCGGTGAGTTAGGTTGCCGGATGGGTAAGCTCGCACCCACCGCGGTTAAGCTTGCTGGGTCGCCCACGCAACGGGCCGTGGCCGTGCCTTCTCGAAACGCGTGACGTGATGTATGCCTACGGATGGTCATGAAATTTGAACGACCGAATGCGACCAATGATTTGTTGTACGACGAGCCATCTTGGATCGGTTATCACGTCGTGATCTCTCCCCTGCTGATTGTTGGTGAGTTGCGTGGCTGATCGTGGGACGGGTCGGTGTTGGTGGCGTCCGTATGGTGCTGGACAGGACAGGATAACGTGTTTTCGTAACCAAATTGTGGAGCGTGATGCGCACGACGGGCGTGCGGTCTCTGCGGGTGCAACAGCTCTGAGGGTGCTGGTCTCCCCACCTTCCGGTGTTTCTGTCGTATTAGTGCGGCTTAACTTATTGTCATTGCACGAGTGGTGGTTTAGAGTAATGTAAGACTTGAGTCGCACTTCAGCTTGACGTTTGTTGACGAGGAATTCGTTTCTTTCTCAACTGCTGTGTTCAGCATACGTGCGGAGAACCTGGGAGCCATTGGGTGCTTTTTTTTGTGGGGGGGGGGGGGGGGGGGGGGGGGGATTAAAACACTTGTATTACTCAGACATCAAGTACTTACAAGGGTCTGTTTAGGACACATCTAAATATGACCTGATGTTCACTTTATTTGTGATCTATTTTTTTATTTTATTTTATTTTTTGTTTTCTTGTTGATGCATTATATATTTGTGGGAGTTTAGATGTGACATCCTTAAAAAAACATTTAAATATGAATTAGACAAACTGTTCTTACAATCCTCCGACACCAAATCAAGGACCCTCGAAGGGCCCGAGCCAATCCAAGTAACTGTTCTACCTTCTACTCTTGCGAAATTTGCTAAACAATCACTAGCCTTGTTTTGACTATGAAAAACATGGGTAATGCTAGTTTCCCTGAGACTCCTCAGGTGCTTTATTTCCATCACAATAGCTGCATAGACAGTTCGGTCTATTCCAGGATCTTTTACTAGCGCAATCGCCTCAAGGGAATCCATCTCAATGACAATCAGGGACTCGCACCATTGTAGAGCAAAAGACAGCCCTTCCATACACGCACTTAGCTCCGTCTCCGGTGCATCGCGGCACACATGTAAGTGTCTACAAGCAGAAAAAATGATTTTGCCCGAACCATCACGTACTATCATACCAGCGCCCGCTCTCCCATTAGTACCAAAAGATCCATCCGAATTTAACTTCACCCAATCTGGCTGGGGTGGAGACCAGGGCAACTGTATATTCCCCAAGGGAGCATGAGATATAGGAGGCGCATAAGATATGCTTTGCTTCCCTTTTGCCGGGTCAAAATTAGAGTTCAGCGAGTCAAGGAAACTCTGGAGAAACCTACAGGATACCCCCACCAGCGGCACTGGCTTATTATGTACCATTCCATTGCGTATGAACCAGCATCTCCATAAGGTCAAGATGAACATACATCGGGCTGTATCATCCATGGGGGCAATGACCTGGAACAGCCACTCTTTTCCAGTATTCAAAATCGTCTTGATATCAGGGAGGAACCACACTTCTACCATTGCCATGGGTGCATATTTCGTGCAAGTAAGCCGAGGTTCTTTCCTCGAGAAAATCAACTGCAATTCTGCTAACAAAATCCACTGTGATTGAATTCTGCCGGCAGATAATTTTACCAAATGACAAAGCAAATGCCTGACGAGCCTACAACGGGGGCTACTCCATATAATTTGTCGTCTCATTTTCATCGTCACTAGATCGTTGATGACACGTGTTGCCGCGACCGTCTATAATAACTATTCCCTCCATTCCAAATTAATTGAGATGGTACAAACATGAGAAAACAAATGAATTACACTCCTTTAGTATAGACCTGGCATATTTGATGAAAAAATAGCTTCGTCAAAACTTGTACTCCTGTATGTAACACATACATATTGGGGAAGGAACAAAGATGATCAATATTTAGAATTAAGATAGCATACGTGTATCTAGAAATGGCATGTCACGACAAACTTGTGTATCCTGCTCAATGAAAACCACGCGGGTGTTTGGGGCTTGTTTGCGGCATGGTTGGATGGTTAGACCAACGTGATTACCTGACAAATATAGATGAAACCAGTCACATAAAACAATCAATTATTGGTTGGAGTATGCGGAACTGATCAGAAATTCCAACGGTCTCACCAAAAATAGAAATTTGGTTCATCTAAAGAGCGAATGCATATTGAGATGAGTTATTGGTAGCCTATATATGATTTAGAAACAAAGTTACAAATGATTGTATCTTCGTAAGCGTAGCAGCCCATTAAATGAAGTAAGCATAACTACGAGGCTGTGACTTCCCAGGTTCAAAAGCTTCTTTATTGATCGATGACCCCCAAGTATATATACTCCACCTACTTAAGGCTAGTTTTATGTTACTTTGTGCAATAGATAATCACCTTTTTTTTGTCTACCAGGTTTGAAACTTGCACATCTTCTTTAAGGCCCTCTTTGATTTGCATGGTTTTTAAAACATAGGAATCAGAAAAATAAAGGATTTGAGTGGCATATGTCCACTTGAATCCTCTAGGGTTAGCATAGAGTGTTTGATGCCATAGGAAAAACATGGAATTGTAAAAGAAGGTTGAAGTGAATGCTTAATTTCCAATGAAATGAAGTACACTTGAATCCATAGGGGGAAAATCATATAGGATTCAATCATGTGAATCAAACGACCAACATAGGAAAAAATTCTACGGATTCTAACCCTCCCAAAAGCCCATGAAATTCCTTTGAATCAAAGGAGCCCTAAATGTTTCCACTAATGGGTTTAACTCAGTATATGTTGTGTACATACACACATATCTTCTCTCTAATCTGCTACCATATCAGATTTTTAGACTCTTTGTTGAAAATATGAGCAAATTACTACGAGATTTAATCCGAATAAATACGAAATAGATCATGACAGCAATAGCAGAGATTAAACTAATCATGCGAACTAGCATAGTAGATGAACAGATCACATCTAGGGCACATACTAGAAACATGAATTCTACCACGATCTCGAACAGGAAGGATAGAATCACATACGGTGCAGTGGGAGCAGCACCGCCGGCGTTGACGTTGTTGCCCATGTCGTCGAGGATGAGGTTGCCGAGGTCAGGGAAGAAGTCGTCGCTGCCAGCAGTCGCGCGAGTGCGCTCCCCAGAAACCTGATCGCCCCTCTCCCGTACAGGATCACGAGAGGCGGGGTTCCGGAGGCCTGCTGTCCCTTCTCCCGGTGCACGCCGAAAGGAGGGATGGAGAAGACTTGCTTGGCGGCGCAATGATCTGGAACGACAGTGAGAAACCATACGAAGCGGCGGCGGCTAGGGTAGACGTCTGCCTGACTATATAGTACGGGCCGGGTAGGTCGTGGGAGTAAACCCCACGTCCGAGTCGTCACGATCCAAAAGAATCGGTTCAGTAATTAACGCGTCCGTTAATTATTAATTAATGACTCATTAATTTTTCCCGAGCAGCAAAAATATAGACAACGTGCATAGCTCTGTCCTCGGCTCGGCTCAATCCCGCAACCCGCATCGTGACGAGGCGAGCGAGGAGGAGGAGCGCGCGTGTAGGTCTCCTCTTCTCATGCTCATACAAGTGGTAGAAGAGCTCACCTTATAAAGAGGTGCAACTCTCTCTCAACTTCCGGGGTGGGACTAAACTTTAGTCTCACTCACTCCACTCACATGTGTGCATGAATGGGCCAAGAGAATTTCAGAATTTTTAGTTGGGCTTTGGACCAAAGGCCTACTAGCAAAATTCCAACAATCCCCCACAAAGTCTCATTGGCACATCTCATCATTTAGTTTCAAAACATTGTTTATATACCGGTGCTTAGTGGAGACTGTGAAGTTGAACTTCCACTTAGAGATTTATGCTACACTAGATCACAACTTGAATAGTGGACTATGCCTTGAACTACAAGTTTTCTACGAGACTAGTTTCACACAAATTCTTAACCGATACTGAGCTGCCGCAAGGCTTCCCCGCGGGTGGAGCGTATACATCATACTACACGGCCTTTTCATGAATTTATTATAGAACACCCAATTCTCACAGACTGCGATGTTAACAGTCAAATTCATATAGGTATGTTCCTCAGAAGATGTTCTGCAGGACAACATCTCTGCTTACCCGAATAAGCCACATGGAACACATTAAGATAAGTATCAACCTGCCATGCAGATCAGGAGAGTATTACATCTTCATGGAGTGGGATAGGTAATATAGGGATACTCTCCTCCCAGCTGACCAACAACTTGTCTCCCACTTCTACTTCACGGGATCTCCGATCACATAGAGTGGGTTACCACTATGGACAACTCATGCCGTGGGTCTCAGACCCATCTCCATCGATGCATTATCTATCACATTACGTGATAGACCCTTTGTGAAGGGATCTGCCAAATTTTTCGACGTTTGGATATAATCCAACGTACTAACTCCGGAGTTCCTCAATTTTCTGACAGATTTCAGTCTCCTCTTCACATGCCTTGAGGACTTCATATTGTCCTTTGAACTGTTTATTTTGACGATCACAGTTTGATTACCACAGTTCATCAGGATAGGGGGTATTGGTTTTTCAACCATAGGTAAGTCCATCAAGAGTTCACGAAGCCACTCTACTTCAATAGTGGCAATGTCTAATGTTGTGAGTTCTGCTTCCATAGTTGACCTCGTTAAGATGGTCTGCTTGCAAGACTTCCAGGAAACAGCGCCACCACCAAGTGTGAAAACATAACCACTTGTGGCCTTAATCTCATCAGCATCAGATATCCAGTTTGAGTCACTATAACCCTCCAGTACCCTTGGATACCCGGTGTAGTGAATCCCATAGCTCGCGGTGCCTTTCAAATAGCGCATAACTCTCTCAAGCGCATGCCAATGATCATCTCCCGGTTTTGACACAAACTGACTCAGCTTGCTCACAGCAAAAGAGATGTCAGGCCTCGTGGCACTCGCCAAATACATAAGCGAGCCAATAATCTGAGAATACCTCAGTTGATCTCTAGCAATCCATCGGTTCTTTCGAAGCAACACACTAGCATCATATGGAGTTGGAGAAGGCGTGCAGTCGATATACCCAAAACGACTCAAGACCTTTTCCACATAGTGAGACTAAAGCAGTGTGATCCCACCATTCTCATCTCTCAACAGCTTGATGTTTAAGATAACATCAGCTACTCCTAGATCCTTCATCTCAAAACAGCGAGATAAGAAATCCTTAACCTCCTTGATTAAATCAAGTTTGGTTCCAAAGATCAGTATGTCGTCGACATATAGACAAAGAATAACTCCTTCGCCCCCACCATAGCGATAGTACACGCACTTGTCACCATCGTTTACTACAAAGTCGGCAGCAGTTAATGTTCTTTCGAACTTCTCATGCCACTCTTTAGGAGCTTGTTTAAGGCCATATAAAGACTTTAATAACTTGCACACCTTTCCTTCCTGACCAGGTACTACAAAACCATCTGGCTGATCCATGTAAATTTCCTCCTTCAACTCTCCATTAAGGAAAGATGTCTTAATGTCCATTTGATGAACGAGAAGACCATGTGAGGCAGCCAGTGATAGTAGCACCCGAATTGTGGTCAGTCTAGCCACAGGTGAGTAAGTGTCAAAGAAGTCTTCACCTTCTTTCTGGGTACAACCCTTGGCCACAAGCCGTGCCTTGTACTTTTCAATCGTACCATCAGGTCTAAGCTTCTTCTTGAACACCCACTTACATCCTACAGGTTTGCACCCATGAGGACGGTCAGTGATCTCCCAGGTACCGTTAGCTAAGATGGAATCCATCTACCTACGTACAACTTCCTTCCAGTAGTCAGCATCAGGAGATGCATAGGCTTCTGAAATAGTCCTGAGTGTGTCATCCATGAGGTACACAATGAAATCATCACCAAAGGACTTTGCAGTCCTCTGTCTCTTACTCCTCACAGGAGTTCCATTGTCACCCTCAATAGGATTCTCAACGTGTTCCATCGCAATGGTGGGTTCAAGAATTACAGTGAATTCCTCACTAGATGGAGTAGGTATTTCCTGATTTGATGAACTCGACATATCCTTCATAGGAAATATGTCCTCAAAGAAAGTTGCATCATTCGACTCCATGATCGTACCAACATGCATGTCGGATACCTTAGATTTTATTATCAAAAATCTATAGCCGATGCCCGATGCTATGAAAAGCATAGCCTAGAAGAACACAATCCATGGTTTTTGGTCCAAGCTTGCGCTTCTTGGGAATTGGTATATTGACTTTCGCCAAACAACCCCAAGAACGTAGGTAAGAGAGTTTCGATATTTTCCTTTCCCATTCCTCAAACGGAGTCATGGTCTTATGCTTTGTGGGAACTCGGTTTAGGACATGACACGCAGTCATTAGCGCCTCCCCCCACCATTCCTTGGAAAGACCCGATGTGTCTAACATGGTGTTAACCATATCAGTTAGAGTTCGGTTCTTTCTTTTGGCTACCCCATTTGACTGAGGTGAGTAGGGAGGCGTCCTCTCATGGATTATACCATGTTCCGCACAAAACAGATCAAATTCATTGGAAAAATACTCTCCACCATGATCGGACCTAAGTCGTTTAATTTTTCGATCAAGTTGGTTCTCTGCCTCAGCTTTATAGTTTTTGAAGAAAGTTAAAGCCTTATCTTTTGATTTCAGGAGATATACATAACAATATCTAGTGGAGTCTGTTGGGGAACGTAGTAATTTCAAAAAAATTCCTACGCACACGCAAGATCATGGTGATGCACAGCAACGAGAGGGGAGAGTGTTGTCTACGTACCCTCGTAGATCGGAAGCGGAAGCGTTATAACAATGCGGTTGATGTAGTCGTACGTCTTCACGATCGACCGATTCTCAGTACCCTCAGATGCCACTGTTGGGGAACGTAGTAATTTCAAAAAAATTCCTATGCACACGCAAGATCATGGTGTTGCACAGCAACGAGAGGGGAGAGTGTTGTCTACGTACCCTCGTAGACCGGAAGCGTAAGCGTTATAACTACGCGGTTGATGTAGTCGTACGTCTTCACGGCCCGACCGATCAAGCACCGAAACTACGGCACCTCCGAGTTTTTGCACACGTTCAGCTCGATGATGATCCCCGGACTCCGATCCAGCAAAGTGTCGGGGATGAGTTCCGTCAGCACGATGGCGTGGTGACGATCTTGATGTTCTACCGTCGCACGGCTTCGCCTAAGCACCACTACAATATTATCAAGGATTACGGTGGAGGGGGGCACCGCACACGGCTAAGAGATCAATCATCAATTGTTGTGTCTCTGGGGTGCCCCCCTGCCCCCGTATATAAAGGAGTGGAGGAGGGGGCCGGCCAAGGAGGGTGGCGCGCCCAAGGGGGGGAGTCCAACTCCCACCGGGAGTAGGACTCCCCTTTTTCCTATTAGGAGTAGGAGAGGGAAGGAAGAGGAAGGAGGAAGGAAGGAAAGGGGGGCCGGCCCCCCTCCCAATTCGGATTGGGCTTGGGGCGGGGCGCCGCCTCCCTTGCTCCTTTCCCCTCCTTTCCACTAAGGCCCAATAAGTCCCATATACCTCCCGGGGGGTTCCGATAACCTCCCGGTGATCCGGTATTGTCCCAATCTTACCCGGCACCTTTCCGGTGTCCAAATATAGTCGTCCAATATATCGATCTTTATGTCTCGACCATTTCGAGACTCCTCGTCTAGTCCGTGATCACATCCGAGACTCCGAACAACCTTCGATACATCAAAATATATAAACTCATAATGAAACTGTCATCGTAACGTTAAGCGTGCGGACCCTACGGGTTCGAGAACATTGTAGACATGACCGAGACACGTCTCCGGTCAATAACCAATAGCGGAACCTGGATGCTCATATTGGCTCCTACATATTCTACGAAGATCTTTATTTGTCAGACCGCATAACAACATACGTTGTTCCCTTTGTCATCGGTATGTTACTTGCCCGAGATTCGATCGTCGGTATCTCAATACCTAGTTCAATCTCGTTACCGGCAAGTCTCTTTACTCGTTCCGTAATACATCATCTTGCAACTAACTTATTAGTTGCATTGCTTGCAAGGCTTAAGTGATGTGTATTACCGAGAGGGCCCAGAGATACCTCTCCGACAATCGGAGTGACAAATCCTAATCTCGAAATACGCCAACCCATCATGTACCTTTGGAGACACCTGTAGAGCACCTTTATAATCACCCAGTTACGTTGTGACGTTTGGTAGCACACAAAGTGTTCCTCCGGTAAACAGGAGTTGCATAATCTCATAGTCATAGAAACATGTATAAGTCATGAAGAAAGCAATAGCAACATACTAGACGATCGGGTGCTAAGCTAATGGAATGGGTCATGTCAATCACATCATTCTCCTAATGATATGATCCCGTTAATCAAATGACAACTCATGTCTATGGTTAGGAAACATAACCATCTTCGATTAACGAGCTAGTCAGGTAGAGGCATACTAGTGACACTTTGTTTGTCTATGTATTCACACAAGTATTACGTTTCCGGTTAATACAATTCTAGCATGAATAATAAACATTTATCATGACATAAGGAAATAAATAATAACTTTATTATTGCCTCTAGGGCATATTTCCTTCAGTCTCCCACTTGCACTAGAGTCAATAATCTAGATTACACAGTAATGATTCTAACACACATGGAGCCTTGGTGCTGATCATGTTTTGCTCGTGGAAGAGGCTTAGTCAATGGGTCTGCTACATTCAGATCTGTATGTATCTTGCAAATCTCTATGTCTCCCACCTGGACTAGATGCCGGGTGGAATTGAAGCGTCTCTTGATGTGCTTGGTTCTCTTGTGAAATCTGGATTCCTTTGCCAAGGCAATTGCACTAGTATTATCACAAAATATTTTCATTGGACCCGATGCACTAGGTATGACACCTAGATGGGATATGAACTCCTTCATCCAGACTCCTTTGTTTGCTGCTTCCGAAGCAGCTATGTACTCCGCTTGACATATAGATCCCGCCACGACGCTTTGTTTAGAACTGCACTAACTGACAGCTCCATCGTTTAATGTAAATACGTATCCGGTTTGCGATTTAGAATCGTCTGGATCAGTGTCAAAGCTTGCATCAACGTAACCATTTACGATGAGCTCTTTGTCACCTCCATATATGAGAAACATATCCTTAGTCCTTTTCAGGTATTTCAGGATGTTCTTGACCGCTGTCCAGTGATCCACTCCTGGATTACTTTGGTACCTCTCTGCTAGACTTATAGCAAGGCAAACATCAGGTCTGGTACACAGCATTGCATACATGATAGAGCCTATGGCTGAAGCATAGGGAACATCTTTCATTTTCACTCTATCTTCTGCAGTGGTCGTGCATTGAGTCTTACTCAACTTCACACCTTGTAACACAGGCAAGAATCCTTTCTTTGCTTGATCCATTTTGAACTTCTTCAAAACTTTGTCAAGGTATGTGCTTTGTGAAAGTCCAATTAAGCGTCTTGATCTATCTCTATAGATCTTAATGCCCAATATGTAAGCAGCTTCACCGAGGTCTTTCATTGAAAAACTCTTATTCAAGTATCCCTTTATGCTATCCAGAAATTCTATATCATTTCCAATTAGCAATATGTCATCCACATATAATATCAGAAATGCTACAGAGCTCCCACTCACTTTCTTGTAAATACAGGCTTCTCCAAAAGTCTGTACAAAACCAAATGTTTTGATCACACTATCAAAGCATTTATTCCAACTCCGAGATGCTTGCACCAGTCCATAAATGGATCGCTGGAGCTTGCACACTTTGTTAGCTCCTTTGGATCGACAAAACCTTCCGGCTGCATCATATACAACTCTTCTTCCAGAAATCCATTCAGGAATGCAGTTTTGACATCCATCTGCCAAATTTCATAATCATAAAATGCGGCAATTGCTAACATGATTCGGACAGACTTAAGCATCGCTACGGGTGAGAAGGTCTCATCGTAGTCAATCCTTGAACTTGTCGAAAACCTTTTGCGACAAGTCGAGCTTTGTAGACAGTAACATTACCGTCAGCGTCAGTCTTCTTCTTGAAGATCCATTTATTTTCAATTGCTTGCCGATCATTGGGCAAGTCAACCAAAGTCCACACTTTGTTCTCATACATGGATTCCATCTCAGATTTCATGGCTTCAAACCATTTTGCGGAATCAGGGCTCACCATTGCTTCTTCATAGTTCGTAGATTCATCATGATCTAGTAGCATGACTTCCAGAACAGGATTACCGTACCACTCTGGTGCGGATCTTACTCTGGTTGATCTACGAGGTTCAGTAGTAACTTGTTCTGAAGTTTCATGATCATCATCATTAGCTTCCTCACTAATTGGTGTAGGTGTCACAGAAACCGGTTTCTGTGATGTACTACTTTCCAATAAGGGAGCAGGTACAGTTACCTCATCAAGTTCTACTTTCCTCCCACTCACTTCTTTCGAGAGAAACTCCTTCTCTAGAAAGGATCCATTCTTAGCAACAAATGTCTTGCCTTCGGATCTGTGATAGAAGGTGTACCCAACAGTCTCCTTCGGGTATCCTATGAAGACACATTTCTCCGATTTGGGTTCGAGCTTATCAGGTTGAAGCTTTTTCACATAAGCATCGCAGCCCCAAACTTTCAGAAATGACAACTTTGGTTTCTTGCCAAACCATAGTTCATAAGGCGTCGTCTCAACGGATTTTGATGGTGCCCTATTTAACGTGAATGCGGCCGTCTCTAAAGCATAACCCCAAAACGATAGCGGTAAATCTGTAAGAGACATCATAGATCGCACCATATCAAGTAAAGTACGATTACGACGTTCGGACACACCATTACGCTGTGGTGTTCCGGGTGGCATGAGTTGCGAAACTATTCCGCATTGTTTCAAATGTAAACCAAACTCGTAACTCAAATATTCTCCTCCACAATCAAATCGTAGAAACTTTATTTTCTTGTTACGATGATTTTCAACTTCACTCTGAAATTCTTTGAACTTTTCAAATGTTTCAGACTTATGTTTCATTAAGTAGATATACCCAGATCTGCTTAAATCATCTGTGAAGGTGAGAAAATAACGATATCTGCCACGAGCTTCAACATGCATTGGACCACATACATCTGTATGTATGATTTCCAACAAATTCGTTGCTCTCTCCATAGTACCGGAGAACGGCGTTTTAGTCATCTTGCCCATGAGGCACGGTTCGCAAGTACCAAGTGATTCATAATCAAGTGGTTCCAAAAGTCCATCAGTATGGAGTTTCTTCATGCGCTTTACACCGATATGACCTAAACGGCAGTGCCACAAATAAGTTGCACTATCATTATCAACTCTGCATCTTTTGGCTTCAACATTATGAATATGTGTATCACTATTATCGAGATTCATCAAAAATAGACCACTCTTCAAGGGTGCATGACCATAAAAGATATTACTCATATAAATAGAACAACCATTATTCTCTGATTTAAATGAATAACCGTCTCGCATCAAACAAGATCCAGATATAATGTTCATGCTCAACGCTGGCACCAAATAACAATTATTTAGGTCTAATACTAATCCCGATGGTAGATGTAGAGGTAGCGTGCCGACCGCGATCACATCGACTTTGGAACCATTTCCCACGCGCATCGTCACCTCGTCCTTCGCCAGTGTTCGCTTAATCCGTAGTCCCTGTTTCGAGTTGCAAATATTAGCAACAGAACCAGTATCAAATACCCAGGTGCTACTGCGAGCTCTAATAAGGTACACATCAATAACATGTATATCACATATACCTTTGTTCACCTTGCCATCCTTCTTATCCGCCAAATACTTGGGGCAGTTCCGCTTCCAGTGACCAGTCTGCTTGCAGTAGAAGCACTCAGTTTCAGGCTTAGGTCCAGACTTGGGTTTCTTCTCCTGAGCAGCAACTTGCTTGCTGTTCTTCTTGAAGTTCCCCTTCTTCTTCCCCTTGTCCTTTTTCTTGGAACTAGTGGTCTTGTTGACCATCAACACTTGATGCTCCTTCTTGATTTCTACCTCCGCAGCTTTTAGCATTGCGAAGAGCTCGGGAATTGTCTTATCCATCCCTTGCATATTATAGTTCATCACGAAGCTCTTGTAGCTAGGTGGAAGTGATTGGAGAATTCTATCAATGACGCAATCATCCAGAAGATTAACTCCCAGTTGAATCAAGTGATTATTATACCCAGACATTTTGAGTATATGCTCACTGACAGAACTGTTCTCCTCCATCTTGCAGCTATAGAACTTATTGAAGACTTCATATCTCTCAATCCGGGCATTTGCTTGAAATATTAGCTTCAACTCCTGGAACATCTCATATGCTCCATGACGTTCAAAACGTTGTTGAAGACCCGGTTCTAAGCCGTAAAGCATGGCACATTGAACTATCGAGTAGTCATCAGCTTTGCTCTGCCAGACGTTCTTAATGTCGTCAGTTGCATCAGCAGCAGGCCTGGCACCCAGTGGTGCTTCCAGGACGTAATTCTTCTGTGCAGCAATGAGGACAATCCTCAAGTTACGGACCCAGTCCGTATAATTGCTACCATCATCTTTCAACTTTGCTTTCTCAAGGAACTTATTAAAATTCAACGGAACAACAACACAGGCCATCTATCTACAATCAAACATAAACAAGCAAGATACTATCCGGTACTAAGTTCATGAGAAATTTAAGTTCAATTAATCATATTACTTAAGAACTCCTACTTAGAAAGACATCCCTCTAATCTTCTAAGTGATCACGTGATCCAAATCAACTAAATCATAACCGATCATCACGTGAAATGGAGTAGTTTTTAATGGTGAACATCACTATGTTGATCATATCTACTATATGATTCACGCTCGACCTTTCGGTCTTAGTGTTCCGAGGCCATATCTGCATATGCTAGGCTCGTCAAGTTTAACCTGAGTATTCTGCGTGTGCAAAACTGGCTTGCACCCGTTGTAGATGGACGTAGAGCTTATCACACCCGATCATCACATGGTGTCTGGGCACGACGAACTTTGGCAACGGTGCATACTCAGGGAGAACACTTTTATCTTGAAATTTAGTGAGAGATCATCTTATAATGCTACCGTCAATCAAAGCAAGATAAGATGCATAAAAGATAAACATCACATGCAATCAATATAAGTGATATGATATGGCCATCATCATCTTGTGCTTGTGATCTCCATCTCCGAAGCATCGTCATGATCACCATCGTCACCGGCGCGACACCTTGATCTCCATCGTAGCATCGTTGTCGTCTCGCCAATCTTATGCTTCTACGACTATCGCTACCGCTTAGTGATAAAGTAAAGCATTACAGGGCAATTGCATTGCATACAATAAAGCGACAACCATATGGCTCCTGCCAGTTGCCGATAACTTGGTTACAAAACATGATCATCTCATACAATAAAATTTAGCATCATGCCTTGACCATATCACATCACAACATGCCCTGCAAAAACAAGTTATACGTCCTCTACTTTGTTTGTAGCAAGTTTTACGTGGCTGCTACGGGCTTAGCAAGAACCAATCTTACCTACGCATCAAAAACCACAACGATAGTTTGTCAAGTTGGTGTTGTTTTAACCTTCGCAAGGACTGGGCGTAGCCACACTCGGTTCAACTAAAGTTGGAGAAACTGACACCCGCCAGCCACCTGTGTGCAAAGCACGTCGGTAGAACCAGTCTCGCGTAAGCGTACGCGTAATGTTGGTCCGGGCCGCTTCATCCAATAATGCCGCCGAACCAAAGTATGACATGCTGATAAGCAGTATGACTTATATCGCCCACAACTCACTTGTGTTCTACTTGTGCATATAACATCAACACATAAAATCCAGGCTCGGATGCCACTGTTGGGGAACATAGTAATTTCAAAAAAATTCCTACGCACACGCAAGATCATGGTGATGCACAACAACGAGAGGGGAGAGAGTTGTCTACGTACCCTCGTAGACCGGAAGCGTAAGCATTATAACAACGCGGTTGATGTAGTCGTACGTCTTCACGGCCCGACCGATCAAGCACCGAAACTACGGCACCTCCGAGTTTTTGCACACGTTCAGCTCGATGACGATCCCCGGACTCCGATCCAGCAAAGTGTCGGGGATGAGTTCCGTCAGCACGACGGCGTGGTGACGGTCTTGATGTTCTACCGTCGCAGGGCTTCGCCTAAGCACCGCTACAATATTATCGAGGATTGTGGTGGAGGGGGGCACCGCACACGGCTAAGAGATCAATCATCAATTGTTGTGTCTCTAGGGTGCCCCCTGCCCCCATATATAAAGGAGTGGAGGAGGGGGCCGGCCAAGGAGGGTGGCGCGCCCAAGGGGGGGAGTCCAACTCCCACCAGGAGTAGGACTCCCCTTTTTCCTATTAGGAGTAGGAGAGGGAAGGAAGAGGAAGGAGGGAGGAAGGAAAGGGGGGCCGGCCCCCCTCCCAATTCGGATTGGGCTTGGGGGGCGCCCCCTCCCTTGCTCCTTTCCCCTCCTTTCCACTAAGGCCCAATAAGGCCCATATACATCCCGGGGGGTTCCGATAACCTCCCGGTGATCCGGTATTGTCCCAATCTTACCCGGAACCTTTCCGGTGTCCAAATATAGTCGTCCAGTATATCGATCTTTATGTCTCGACCATTTCGAGACTCCTCGTCAAGTCCGTGATCACATCCGGGACTCCGAACAACCTTCGGTACATCAAAATATATAAACTCATAATGAAACTGTCATCGTAACGTTAAGCGTGCGGACCCTACGGGTTCGAGAACAATGTAGACATGACCGAGACACGTCTCCGGTCAATAACCAATAGCGGAACCTAGATGCTCATATTGGCTCCTACATATTCTACGAAGATCTTTATCGGTCAGACTGCATAACAACATACGTTGGTCCCTTTGTCATCTGTATGTTACTTGCCCGAGATTCAATCGTCGGTATCTCAATACCTAGTTCAATCTCGTTACCGTCAAGTCTCTTTACTCGTTCCGTAATACATCATCTTGCAACTAACTTATTAGTTACATTGCTTGCAAGGCTTAAGTGATGTGTATTACCGAGAGGGCCCAGAGATACCTCTCCGACAATCGGAGCGACAAATCCTAATCTCAAAATACGCCAACCCAACATGTACCTTTGGAGACACCTGTAGAGCACCTTTATAATCACCCAGTTACGTTGTGACGTTTGGTAGCACACAAAGTGTTCCTCCGGTAAACGGGAGTTGCATAATCTCATAGTCATAGGAACATGTATAAGTCATGAAGAAAGCAATAGCAACATACTAAACGATCGGGTGCTAAGCTAATGGAATGGGTCATGTCAATCACATCATTCTCCTAATGATGTGATCCTATTAATCAAATGACAACTCATGTCTATGGTTAGGAAACATAACCATCTTCGATTAACGAGCTAGTCAAGTAGAGGCATACTAGTGACACTTTGTTTGTCTATGTATTCACACAAGTATTACGTTTCCGGTTAATACAATTCTAGCATGAATAATAAACATTTATCATTATATAAGGAAATAAATAATAACTTTATTATTGCCTCTAGGGCATATTTCCTTCAGAGTCATCAATCAACATCATGAAGTATCTCTTTCCACCTTTTGTCAACATGCCATTCATCTCACAAAGATTAGAATGTATAAGCTCTAGTGGCGCCAAGTCTCTTGCCTCTGCAATCTTATGGGACTTGCGAGGTTGCTTAGCTTGCACACATACTTGGCACTTAGAGCCTTTGACAGTAGATATTTTCGGAATTAAATTCATATTGGCTAGCCGCGTCATGCAACCAAAGTTAATGTGACAAAGTCGTGAATGCAAAATATCAGACTCATTGTTGTGGCAAACATTATTAATAACTTTAGTGCAAATATCTAACAAAGACAGGCGGAACAAGCCTCCGCTCTCTTAGCCTTTTCCAACAAATTGTCCATACTTAGAAATTACAACTTTATTGGATTCGAAAACCAACTTAAAACCATCTCGACATAAACGGGAACCGCTAACGAGATTTTTATTGATGGACGACACATGATGAACGTTCTTCAGACGCACAGTCTTCCCTGAAGTAAACTTCAGATCGACCGTACCAACACCTCGAACGATGGCATGTGACCCGTTCCCCATCAGCACGGGTGAAGTCCCTGTTGCCTGGTAAGAAGAAAACATGAAGGCATCAACACAAACATGTACATTGGCACCGGTGTCAATTAACCAATCAGGGGATTGAAATACTGAAAGGATGGTAGGTAAAATACCGTACCCTGATTCCTTCATATCAATATCACCGATGACAACATTAGCGGACTTGCCGCTCTTCTTATGTTCACGCTCCTCAAAGCGGTTAGGACACATCGGAGCTCAGTGATTAGGATCACCGCAGACATGGCAAAGTCCTTTCCCCTTCTTATGAGAATTCTTCTTGAAGTTGGTAGAATGTGATGGCTTGTTCTTTGTATCTAACTTGCCTTTGCCTTGAGTTTTGTTCTTATTGCTTTTGAACTTGTTGGGCTGGGAGTTCTTCTTCTGTACCATCTGGGCACTAGAACCTCCCTCAGCAACTCGAGCACGTGTGTCCTTTGCTCTCACCTTCTCTTCAACATCAAGAGTACCAATGAGATCCGCAACGGAAAACTCCTGTCTCTTGTGTTTCAGGGAAGTAGCAAAATTGTTCCACGAAGGTGGAAGCTTGGCAATGATACCTTCGGCAACAAATTTGTCCGGCAACACACACTTGAAGTACTCAAGTTCTTTTGCGAGCGACTGTACCTCATGAGCCTGCTGTACAACATGGCGCTCATCAGTCATCTTGTAGTCATAGAATTGCTCCATGACGTACAACTCGCTGCCGGCGTCCGAGGCACCAAACTTGGCCTCGAGCGCAGCCCACATGTCCTTGCCGTTGTCAAATGACATATACGAATCCACAATGGAGTCATCAAGAACACTCAGAAGAGTGCCTTTAAAGAGGGTATCGATCTTTTCAAAACCTTCCAGCTCTGCTGGATTAAGATCACCCTCAGGCTTGCCCTTGGTGGCGTCATAGCAGCCCATGGTCTGAAACCAGTGGACTGCTCTCGTGCGCCACCTCTTATATTGCGCCCCTTAAAGGCAGGCGGCTTCAGATGCGCAGCAAAACCACTCGGAGTAAATTGCCTATAGTCAGGTTTTTGGATTGTTGGAAATATGAGCAAATTACTACGAGGTTTAATCCGAATAAATAGGAAATAGATCATGATAGCAATGGCAGAGATTAAAATCATGCGAACTAGCATAGTAGATGAACAGATCACATCTAGGGCACATGCTAGAAACATGAATTCTACCACGATCTCGAACAGGAAGGATAGAATCACATACGGTGCAGCGGGAGCAGCACCGCCGGCGTTGACGTTGTCGCCCATGTCGTCGAGGATGAGGTTGCCGAGGTCGGGGAAGAAGTCGTCGTTCGCGAAGTCGTCGCTGCCAGCAGTCGCGCGAGTGCGCTCCCCAAAAACCTGATCGCCCCTCTCCCATACAGGATCACGACAGGTGGGGTTCCGGAGGCCTGCTGTCCCTTCTCCCGGTGCACGCCGAAAGGAGGGATGGAGAAGACTTGCTTGGCGGCGCAATGATCTGGAACGGTGGTGAGAAACCATACGAAGCGGCGGCGGTTAGGGTAGATGTCTGCCTGACTATATAGTGCGGGCCGGGTAGGTCATGGGAGTAAACCCCACGTCCGAGTCGTCACGATCCAAAAGAATCGGAAACGGTTCAGTAATTAACGCGTCTGTTAATTATTAATTAATGACTCATTAATTTTTCCTGAGCAGCAAAAATATAGGCAACGTGCATAGCTCTGTCCTCGACTCGGCTCAATCCCGCAACCCGTGTCGAGGCGAGGCGAGCGAGGAGGAGGAGCGCGCGTGTAGGTCTCCTCTTCTCATGCTCATACAAGTGGTAGAAGAGCTCACCTTATAAAGAGGTGCAACTCTCTCTCAACTTCCGGGGTGGGACTAAACTTTAGTCTCACTCACTCCACTCACATGTGTGCATGAATGGGCCAAGAGAATTTCAGAATTTTTAGTTGGGCTTTGGGCCAAAGGCCTACTAGCAAAATTCCAACACTCTTAGTGGGTAATATATTTACTGAAACATCCGATTCGACATTAATTACATAATTTGAAAGAAAAAACATTGGGACAATAACAAAGATTACAACACAAAATGTAAAAATAATGGGATAAGAGTTCATGAGCATTATGGGAATAGTTAACATTTATCATCATACCTTCTTGACCCCAAACCGCACAAATCCTCGGGCTGTTATTCTTCGTTGGGGCAACAAATCAATTCTCCCAAGGAGCAAAAACAAGGAAAATATAAATCGTTATTAGTTGGTCATATGTATCGCTATAAAGGAACCATATGAATAGCTATAAAGGATGTTGGCCTTATGGCAGAGATATGCTTTTCAACGCGTGGTACAGCAGCAGCTAGATAATATCCCGCCTTGTTTGCTCGGATGACCTATGTATGTCAAAAATACAACCTAGAATAACAGGTACACATGAACAACCATAGTATTGACTCTTGAAGAACACAAGAAATGATGCAGAATCAAGAGAGGTGTACTAACCAAGTAACCATAACATGTGTGAATTGCCCTGAATTGATCATAGGACGCATGAGTTAAGAAGAAAAGCAGTCAGATGCAAGGTTGTCAGAATCGCGATTTTGAATCGGATCGGAGCCCTGATGGTAGGATCGCAAATCGTGGGATCTTCACTATCAGGATCGTAAAAACGTAGATTCTATTAACTAAAATCGTAGAATCAGAGGGATTAGTTTGGATCGTAAAGTCCTAGAATCATATAACAGAATCGCGATTCTGACAACCTTGGTCAGATGTATCCCCCAATAAGCATAATACTCTTATTTATCACAGAAATGGATGTATCTAGACGTATTTTTGGTTCTGATACATGCATTTCTATCCATTTCTGCGACAAGTAATTCGGTAGGAGGGGGTATTTTGCTATACATACCACAAGACAACAATGTTTTTGTGTGAGTATGTGTGCTTACCACCCAATATCAATGTGTTCCTAGGGATGTCAGCTGAGACTGGATAGCCAATCAACCTTAGAACCCAGAAAGCGTCTCCCGCCATTCCGCCTTCAAAAGCATCCAATGGCGCTTCCAGTGCCAAGGCTATGCCTCTCATGATCTTCCTTGAAAGATCTGAAACAAAAAATGTATTATATAGACTGCCAGAGGCAAAGTTAATAAAAACACTGTTATGGACAATTGACGAGCATAAAGAAAGCAAAGTGGTTTAGATAAGTGGATCTCATAGAAGGCTTATATAGTTTTCCAGCAACATGTCAAAACTTGATGGATAATCTGGCCTGCATGGAAGATAGAACTATTTAGTTCTAAAAATCATAGTAAGTACTAAAGGAGCATTCTTTACATTACTAATGCCTCGTTTGTTTGGGCTTTTGCTTCTACTTTTCAAGCTTTACGCTTTGGCAAAAAAGCCACAAAAGCTCGTAAATAGGGGCTTTTTGCTTACAAATCAATATTGTTATGTGATGGTATAAGCCAAAAGCCGAAGCAAAAAGCACCTATTTAGAAATTTATTTTGGTTTTTTTGCCAAAGTGGAAAAGCTGCAAAAGCAGAAGCAAAAGCACAAACAAACTGGGCCTAAAGGTGTACAGTAATTTTACTGGAGCAGTTAAGCAATAATACATGCATACTGCAAGAACTTCCTACCACATATTTCTCAATTTCTAATGCACAAGAAAAGAAGGTATTGAATCCCTTTCTCGAAAATGCAATAAATGTGGTACTCTAAGATATACCTATAGACAAAGAAAAGAGAATGGAAGTTGGAAAAACACCACAAAATAGATCCTTCCATTGGTTTAGCAGGATCACCATACCTGCCCGGTTTGATAAGCATGTAGCACTGCAAATTTTGTTCTAATGGTTTAGCTAAAAAAACAAAACAACTTAAACAAGCATGACAAGAAATTTTGGGACAGAGGTGAACTTACATCAATTGCTTCATGCATATCAGGTTTACCCTTGGTAACATTTTCTCCCACTCTCTGGTGACCTATGAATATAATCCATAAGGAAGTTTATTTGCACATGCAGAAGTTTCCAAGGACGAAACAACGAGTTGCAAGAAGAGTTAAATTTTTACTCAAAAACACACCTATATTGTTGGGAATCATAGTAGAAAACAAAAAATATGCCTTACGAATCAAGAACTAGGATCACTATGAAGATGCATGCAAGGTTATATCATATCGTTACCAAATTCGAGTTGTGGCGAAAGAAAGGTTGGTGTAGATCGTTCTTGGAATCCCTCGAACCGTCCCATGAACTGTCCCTCGAACGGAAGTCAAAAGCACAATCTCTCTATGGATTGGACGTGTACGAGGTCGATGGTCCGATAGTGCTTCGCCTACCAGAGCTAGGCATCGTTGGAGAACTAAAGAAGGGAGGAAGAACCTCAGGGCGTCTCTCTACTATTTCCTGAAGAACTAGAGGACTAGAGAAAACTAGAGGGGGCTCCCGGAACGGGAGAGAACTTGTGTCTCAATAGGGGCGCCCCTCACATATATATAGGTGAAGGAGGTAGGCTAATTGACTTGTAGGAGGGGGCCCCTCCCTTGGCACGCCGACCAAGGAGGAGTCCTCCGCCAACTCTTAGCCGCCCGCTTGTGGGGCAAGCTAAAGGGGGCACCCTTATTGGCCCTCTAGGCCCATTTGGCTGCCGGCAGCCCAAGGTGCCTAGAATAATTTTGCGCGAGGGGGGGGGAGGGGGGGGTGTCTCCGGAAATACCAGAGCCGTCCTATATTATTATTAGGTCATCGGGAACTTTTCCACCTTCCCAGTTTAATTGAGTTTTCTCCTGAAACAATTTTATTGTATCTGAAACTTTTTCGATGATATTTTCTAAAATTCCTAACTCCAATAGAACTCAACAGGTCATAAACCCTTAAGTGTGTGACCCTGCAGGCTCAATGAAATATGGACATGACCAAAACACTTTTCATTCAATGGTCAATAGCGAAACTGTGGGCATCGATATTGACCCTATACTTCATGAATGATTATCAAGTCAACGTGTGATTACCTTATGCTATTCCTTTTGCCTCATGATACTTTACACAAAAATCAAGGTGAGATATGTCGGCATCCCATGATCACGATGCATGTCTCCCAGTTTTGCTACGTTCACCAGGAGCCCATCGCATGGATATTGGCGCAAGGTCAATGCCATGTAGATCAGCAAGAGGCATTCACTATAAAGCATTTACTAGCAAATGCTCGCCTTTTTCTCTCCCAAAAAATTGTACAATGTGCACATGGGTGGATTCGAACTTGAGACCTCCTACAAAGAGGGCACACACTTTACCACTTGGACTAAAGCAGGTTTGTGTACATGTGTACTAAAACATGTTTATGTATTTTTTTGAAGCTAAATTCCTTTTTATAATTCCATTTGAAAAAAATGGAAATATAGATTTTTTCCATTATTAAAAGAACAAAAACCCCTATATTTAGAGGGGATTTTTTTCTTCTAAACTTGCCATGTGCAGTTTTATCATAGGTGGCATGGCATTTTCTATGTCCTTTTGTAATGCCTCCGTGGGAAGCTTTTGGAAATTTTATCACTTACTCATCGCAGAATTTTGGATTTTTTTTAGTTTCTCACTTGGAAGTTCTATTTGTTTGGAGTATGGCACTATTATAATTAATAACATGGCATTTTTATTATTAAAAGGATGTCGGCTTTATTATTAAGAGCATGGCATATTTTTCCCATCAAGAAGATGCCAATTTTATGATTAAGAGCATGGCATTTTCATTATTAATACACATGGCATATTTATTATTAGGAGGATGGCAGTTTTATTATTAACATGATATCAATTTTATTATTGAGAGCATGGCATTTTTATTAATGTTGGCATGAAATTTGTATTATCGAGAGCGAAAGTTGTATTATTAAATGGATGGCAATTTCATTTTTATTGGCATGGTATTTTTTATCATAGTAAATTTATAAATAGAGAAATGTCACTTCTATAACATGTCAATTTTATATGCGAGAGCATGGCATTTATAAATTTGTGTTTCTCTATTTTTATAAGAAAATGTATATTTTTTTCATGGCCTTTTTTTATCTAGAGGATGGCAGTTTCAAAGTTTAGCATGCCAATTTTATTTTTCAAGATCACACATCATTTTTTATCATACTAACTGTAAATCTGTAAATTGTAAAAAAATATTTTTATAAAGTAGCATTGAACTTTTCATAATTTAGAGCGTTTCATTTCTAAATTTAGGTTTTCTGTTTTTTTGTAAGAAATGTTTATTATTTTTTGTTCATGATATTTTTCCAATAAAAAAAGAGTTAACTGGGCCTTTGCCTTGGCCTGCCCCTAGCGAATGGGATGGAATCGTTAGATGGGAGCAGCTCCATGGTGTTTAGTCGCCAGACATTAGGGTCCTAATTTGACTAGAAGAACGCCAGTGCGTTGCAACAGAATCACATTAATTTTAAGAGTTCAATATTAATCATATTAATATTACATTTAATATTTTTATACATATCAGGTGACATTGACGATCTTTTTTACCATCAAATCATCACACATGCACTCTCTCCCTTCCTCTTCCAGGGGTCTTTCGCCGTGACGGGCTCCTCACTGCTCGATCGGCCGCGCGCTAGAAGCAAGGCTAGAAAATGCCCGCAATGCAACCGAAGGAGTGGTTTATTGCAAAGACCCACAGTTCGCTGTACAAACTATGGTAGTCCGCTGCACACTCCCGATTGTACTGCTCGGGCATTTGAACGTGCGTGTGTACTGCCGACCGACCGGGATCCGGGCGATCCTTGCTCCTCGTAGTCGTAGGTACTGTACTTGCGGGCAGACGATGTGCAAACAGTTCTTCCGGCGTGGCCTTCGTCACCGCTCTCATCCATCACGTACTCGTATAGTATTTCGTGAAGGGCCTCGTTGACACTGATGCGACCTTGCTCGCTCCAAGTTGAAGTCCACGACATTTTAAAACCCACCAGTACTCCCGTGCGTCCGCACAGTGACCGCGTCTCCGCTTTGTATGCCAGCGTGCGCACACTCCGAAGTTGACCCGGAGCTACACCCCGCATTGTCTTGTCTGGCCCGGAACTATTTTTCTCCTATCCCGGCCGGACAAGAGAGTCGCGACGCCCAGAAAAGTTCCGGACGGAACAGTGCACGCTGACGCTCTGCCTGGGCCTGCGACCACCCCGGTTTCGTGCGAGCGGCCGGGCGGCGCGCCTGGCCGTGTCAGCGCTCGGACCAGGGCAACCGTCCCGTCCCATCAGTCACGCGCCATGACCTGACACCGTGCACGAAGTGACAGCGGTCACGGCAGTCTCTGATCTCGAGTAGGCAGGTGAAAGCCCAGCTTCGCCATGCGCGCGCCCGTGCCTGCTGCCGTGCCGCCGGAGATAACAGGCAACGGTGGCCGTTTGGTCATGATTGCTGGTCGAACGGTTCATCGCAGCTGAACTCCAAAATGAACCTACGAAAACCGTGATCCTTGCGTGTCTGTAGCAAGCAACCTCGGCCGTGTATCAAGGTCCGTGACCGGCCGGCCACTGAACCGTCACACGCCGCATAGCAAACTGCGGAGCTGCTGCAGGCGGCGGACGAAGACTCGGCGCAGATCACATCAGATTATCCAGCTCAGTGCATCAGCGCACGGGATGCGTAGCCGGTCCGGCGGATAGCGCGGCAACTGGCAATGATTTCAGCACGGTCCCTGTCCAAAGTTGGCGCCGGCGCGTTTCAAAATTTCAAAGTCGGCCGAGCAGGTAGATTGCGTCGCCTGCATCTCCATGACCACCAACTGCCAAGTGGCGTTCTACTGCAGAAGTCAGCACCCAAAGCACTTGGCAGAAATTAAAAATATCCCACAAGAATTTAAGAGCACGATCAGTTTGATGCCAGCATTTGGCAAGCAAACACTCAAAAAAAAACATTTGTCAAATTAAGATAGGAAAACATTTGACAAATAAAAAGTTACTAACAAATTTGACAACTTTTTGTAAGGTTGGCAAGAAAATTTGATACTCAACCTATCCAATGCTGGCATTTGCCAAATGTTGGCATGCATCAAACCAAACATATTCTTAGTTGCCCAATTTGGCGAGAAATTTTAGCATATAAGTAGGTATTTTCTGGTAAGCCATGATTTCACAAAGGTTACGTCAGCACCGACAAAAGTTGTCGTAATCCAATTTGTTTGCCTGTTAAACGGCTAAGCTTATGTGACGAGTTCCCTCTTCTCTCTATCTCTCTCTGGCATTTTTTTTCTCCGGCACAGATCTTTTTCCGATCTTTTTGGCATGCAACGATTTCGTGAAGGTTATCTCAGCACATATAAGAGTTGGTGTGATCCAATTTGTTTCCTTACTAAAC
Source organism: Triticum aestivum (assembly GCF_018294505.1). Classification (NCBI taxonomy): domain Eukaryota; kingdom Viridiplantae; phylum Streptophyta; class Magnoliopsida; order Poales; family Poaceae; genus Triticum; species Triticum aestivum. Next base: position 613,710,757 of record NC_057800.1, read on the forward strand.
AGCTAAGCTTATGTGACGCACCATCCTCTTTCTCATACACGTGTGTGCGCGCGCACAGACACACATAATATTTCTTTCAAATTCTATTAAAAATGTATGACAATCTAAAAATATGTAGTATTACTTGAAACAATGGTTGTATGGACGCGACTAACTGTTTGATTCAACGATCATGGTGCAAACACCATCTCCACATTTATGCATCTCATCTCTTTTTATATCTACTATGTTCATCTCAATGTGTTTTCACGTTTTTTACAACACATAAATCATTGGTGTAGCCTTGAGTGGCATGTGATACATTCACCAAGGGTGAAATTAGACCTGGGCATTCCTCAGGACAAGCCTTTTTTGGGTCAGCCTTTAAAAAGCCCTACCACAAAAACCCAAGCCTTGCACAACCTGGCTCGAAACAATTAAATTGTGTTTTCCCTATTAAATAATATTAACTTGAATAATTTTGGGGCATGCAAATGTAATTTTACAGTTGTATTTGTCTTAAAAGTCTAATTTAAATGTACTTCAGGCTTTCGAGCTTTTCTTTCACGCCAAAATTGGACCCTAAGAAACCGCCCGACCATCAGGCTTTGAGCTCGGGTCGTCGGGCCGGACTGACCTTGCCCGGGTCTAGGTGAACACAACCAAAACAATTCATTCATAGAAAGATGCTTGTAAGTGTTTGGAGTTTGTTGTGCAACTATTTTGAGCACACGATAGACTTGTCGAGTTGCATTCAATTTCGCTTAGCTCCTTATATATTTTTCGCCAGTCTTGGTTTAGGAAGAAGGAGATATTCGTGACTCTTGACAGTTATGTGATGGGGGTAACTCTTGATCTTCTTATAAATGTATGATCCGCCTATGAGTCTGATACATCTGAAATCAATAGCACGATTTTTTTGGATTGGAAGTACTTCCACACAATATTGAAGATTTCAAATTATAATGTATTTCTGCAATAGTCCTTTGAATCAAAGGAATTTGGCTACAAAATTCCTCTAAACTAGTTTCGAAAACCAAAAGTGCATAGAGTTCGTAGCAAAACGTAGAGAATGTATTCAGTGCACCTCGTATTGCAATGCACCTAGTGCGTCTTGATGTATAAATATATGAAAATAACCAAGTGCATAAACATGCATACATTTTCTCTCACACTAAAATCAACACAAATAAATCCCATTAAACACTATTACGACTAACATTTTCTTCAAGTTGAAATCATATGCCATGGTTCATGCACATTGTGTCCACATCGTAGAAATAAACAAAAAAAATTGACGACCTTTAAGGTAGTGTTTCTAGGCTTTAGTTTGGATTAATAAATTTTATCCGCAAGAATCGAAGCCGCCCAATTTAGCATATATTCTTTCAAGAAAATATATTTTTCTAGCATGCCACGATTTCACAAAGGTTATGTCACTAAGACATCAGAAAATTGATAAAATCAGTAGCGCAAAATGTTTTGGATTGGAAGTACTTCCACACCAAATTAGAGATTTCAAATCATAACATATTTATGCAATAGACATTTGAATCAAAGGTATGTGGTTAAAAATCCCTATAATTTGAACACCAATATTGCATAGGACTCATATCATAAGTTAGATTATGTATTCAATGCGCCCCATATTACAATGCATCCAGCGCGCCTTGATGCTAAAAACATATGCTGGAAGTTGTATAAATATATGGAAATAACCAAGTGCATAAACATGCCATACATTTGCCCTCACACTAAGATCAACATCAAAAGAAATCCCATTAACACTACACAAAAACCTTTTCTTTGAGTTGAAATGTTATGACACGGTTCATGCACATGTGTCCACATCATAAAAATAAACAAAAATGTAACGATCATTAAGTTGGTGTTTCTAGGCTTTAGCTTGGATTATTTAATGTATTTCGCAAGAACTTAAGTTTACCAATTTAGCATGTATCTTTTCAATAAAATGTGTCTTTTAGCTTTCACTATTCCATAATGGTTATGTCAACACCGACAAATGTAGTCGTGATCCAATCTGTTTGACTTGTTTAATAGATAAGCTTATGTGACACATCCCCCTTTATCTCTCCAGCTTGCATCTATTTTTCCAAATTAATTTTTTTTGGCATGCCACGGATTTCACGAAGGTTATGTCAGCAGGGATAAAAGTTGTCGTAATCTAATTTGTTTCCCTTGTTAAACGACCAAGGTTATGTGACGCATCATCCTCATCTCTCTCTATCTATATAAATATCTATCATACGCGTGTGCATGCACACATTCATTTAAATTTTTGATAGAATGTATGGCATTGTAGAATGCATACTATTGCTCGAGTGTACGATCATATGTAGAGTCAATGGTCATCATAGACACACCATTTCACGACATCTATGCATCACACTTTTATATCCACTATGATCATTTGAATAGGTATTTTCACTATTTTGTATAGTTGGTAAATTATTGATGGAGCCTTGTGTCGATGGCATGTGATATGTTCACCAAGGATCAAAACAACCCAAACAATTCATCCATAGAAGAATCTCGTAAGCAACTAGAAAGAGTAAGAGTGTGGATTTTTGCCGTGAAACTATTATAAACGGCCAATGGATTAGTAGGACAACATTCGATATGCTAAGCTCCTTATATAGTTTTCTCGAGTCTTGGGTAGAGGAAGAAGGATATATTCATGACTATTGGCAATTTATATTATGGAGGCACCTTTTTATCTTCCTATCAATTATGATTCACCTATATGTATATTCTTTTGGAGATCACCTTCAAGAATCCACATTCTAATACATCTAAATATTTATAGAATCAACAGAGCAAAACATTTTGCATTGAAAGTACTTCCACACCAAATTGGAGATTTCAAATCAAAACATATTTAGTTGAAGGAATGTGGTTATATATAGAATCCCTGCAAACTGGTTTAAAAACCTAAATTTCATAGGATTTGTAGCAAAAGGTAGAGAATGTATTCAGTGCACCCCATATTGCAATGCACCTAGTGCGCCTCAAGGCTAAGAACACATGCTCAAAGTTGTACAAATATATGAAAATAATTGAACTGAGCACATATAAACATGTCATACATTTGCCATGACACTAAATTCAACATTACAAAAAACATGGTGTGAATAGTAGTATCAAATCAAGTTGTTGATCGACCCATTAGCTATTGTGACAAGCCTCTTTCTTTGAGTTGAAATGTTATGACATGGCTCGTGCATATTGTGTCCACATCCTAGAAACAAATAATAATTTAATGACCTCTACGGAGGTGTCTCTAGGTTTTGGTCTGGATTATTTACCATCTCGAAGTTATTGTTTATGAGGTCGAGTGGGCATATTATGGTCTTCAAGAGGTTGAACCTAATTAGATAAAACTCTTTATCCGTTCATATTCAAAAGACTACCTCCCCTATGCCCAAACAATGTTGAAGTGTCATGTAGTTGACGTTCACATAACACCACAAGAGGAAAGACAACATACATCTCATCAAAATATCGAACGAATACCAAATTCACATGATTACTTATAACAAGACTTCTCCCATGTTCCCAGGAGCAAATGTAACTACTCACAAAGCATATTCATGTTCATAATCAGAGGAGTAATAATTATCATTAAGGATCTGAACATATGATCTTCCACCGAATAAACCAACTAGCATCAACTATAAGGAGTAATCAACACTACTAGCAACCTGTAACACCCTCGATGCGACTATAGCTCCCACGTGTCGAGGCACAACTTAGAGACATAATCGCATTGAAGGCATATGTCGCAAGTTAGGCAATCTTCACAACATCCCATGTAATATAATAATGAAAGGGGAGATAACATAGTTGGCTTACACTCGCCACGTCAATCAAGTGCATAAATAACATTACATCATCCAAACACTCATGGCCCGACTACGGCGCCAAAATAAAAGAGAACCCAACATGCGACAACGGTCCCGTTCACCCCCAATTGGGCACCACTACTGATCATCGGGAAAAGAAACATAGTAACGTTGAGAGTCTTCGTCGAACTCCCACTTGAGCTCATACGCGTCTCCTGGAGCGGAATCATCAGGCCCTGCATCTGGTGTAATAGTAATCTGTGAGCCACAGGGACTCAGCAATCTCGCACCCTCGCGATCAAGACTATTTAAGCTTATAGGTATGGCAAGGTAAATATATGGAGCTGCAGCAAGTGACTAGCAAGTATGGTGGCTAACTTATTCGCAAAAGAGAGCGGGAAGAGGAGGCAAAGCACGAGCGAGAAACTAGAGAGCAGCCTGCGCAAACATTACTCCAACACCGTGTCCACTTTCCGGACTCCGCCGAGAAGAAGCCATCACGGTAACACACTCACTTGATTCATTTTAATTAAGTTAAGGTTTAAGTTATCTACAACCGGACATTAACAAATTCCCATCTGCCCATAACCGCGGGCACGACTTTCGAAAGTTCAATCCCTGCAGGGGAGTCCCAACTTAGCCCATGACAAGCTCTCACGGTCAATGAAGGAATAGACCTCCTCCCAAGACGTTCCGATCAGACTCGGTATCTCGGTAACTCAAGACACTTCGACAGGTTAAAACAAGACCAGCAACACCGCCCGAATGTGCCGACAAATCCCGATAGGAGCTGCACATATCTCTTTCTCAGGGCACACTCAAATTGTCCTAGGTATGGGTAGGCCAGCCCAGAGTTGCCCCTGGTGGCCACCGGTAGCTGACAGGTGGACCAACACTCAGAGGAGCACTGGCCCAGGGGGGGTTAAAATAAAGATGACCCTTGAGTCTGCATAACCCAAGGGAAAGAAAAGGCTAGGTGGCAAATGGTAAAACCAAGGTTGGGCATTGCTGGAAAAGCTTTAATCAAGGCGAACTATCAAGGGGTTCCCATTATAACCCAACCGCGTAAGGAACGCAAAATCCGGGAACATAACACCGATATGACGGAAACTAGGGCGGCAAGAGTGGAACAAAACACTAGGCGAGAGGCCGAGCCTTCCACCCTTTACCAAGTATATAGATGCATTAAGATAACAAGGCAATATAATGATATCCCAACAAGTAAATAAATGTTCCAACAAGGAACGGCCTCCAAACTTCACCTGCAACTAGCAACGCTATAAGAGGGGGCTGAGCAAAGCGGTAACATAGACAATCAACGGTTTGCTAGGACAATGGTGGGTTAGAGGTTTGACATGGCAATTTGGGAGGCTTGCAAGCAAGTGGTAGGCATCGTAGCAATGGCATAGCAAAAGAGCGAGCAAACTAGCATAGCAAAGATAGTAGTGATTTCGACGGTATGATCATCTTGCTTGCACAGTTGTCAGAGTTGACTGGATCCTCGAAAGCAAACTCAACGGGCTCCTCGTTAGCGAACTCGTCTCCCGGCTCTACCCAAACAAGATAAACAAGCAACAAGTATACAATCAACCACGTGCAAGAACAAGCAATATGATGAAATGATGATATGCTATGCGGGATGCGATGCGGGATGCCAAATGCAAGATATGACAGGAAATGCATGAACCTGGCCTCAACATGGAAATCCAAGTTTTCCACTGGAAAGATGAGATGAAATCGCTTGAAAATGATATAAAGAACGCCGGAATCGGAGTTACGGTTTGGAAATGGCAAGCGATTCAAAAATGACACCGGTCTACGATTTACAGCAAGTAGGCCTCTAAATGCAATGAGATGAACATGCAACAACACCCAAACATGTCAACAAAATACGGAGAATTTGAGGATTTGCCACAGGTTTATTTGCACTTTGAGGATTTGCCCTCGTTTTCCTTGTCATCGATTATTTGCCACATATTTCTAAGATTCTTGATGATTTGCCCCCGACTGTACAGACCCACAAGAAAATATCCAAAATGCCCTTCGTCCTCATCTTGTCCAAAGTCATGAAGGTAGACGGAAGCTGCACGGCGGCACGGCCGGCTCCGTCTGATCGTCATTGTCCAGACAGGTTGTTGCAGGGGAGGAGCGTGTCGAGACGGAGGAACGGGCAGGGGAGGCGACTGGGGAGCAACGCGGTGGGCAGCGAGAGCGAGGTCACGCAGCCTGTGCAGCCGGCGCTTGACCAAGATCAAGGGCGGTCGTCGTCGACCTCGGCTTCTCTTTTCAGGTCGTTGACCTCGGCCTACTTGTTCTCTACCAAGGCAGGTTCGTGAAGCACGACGGCGAGAGACACGACTGCGAGTCATGGCCAGGGCAGTCAAACGGGGAGCTAACTAACTAATTTGGGCCAGGGCAGTTTGGTCACTGATTTTGTATTGTAATTCCATACCATGCATAAGGGGCAAATCATCAAGAATCTGGCAAAGGCGTGGCAAATAATCAGTGACAAGTAAAATAGGGGCAAATCCTCAAAGTGTAAACAAACTTGTGGCAAATCCTCAAATTCCCCACAAAATACATGGCAGGGATGCACACAAGATTCTTAACAAAAGTCTAGCACTGAGCTACGGCCAAATCATCCATTAACAGGTTCAAACAAGTATGGCAAAAATGCAAATGACAAACAGATCTCAGACTTAGTGAAATTAACACTTGTCTGGAATTTCAGATCAGGTAGCCCTCTTCGGAGCCACAAAACTAAATGATACAGGATCTGAATATGACAAAGTAAAGCATGGCATAGAGCTACTCAAAGAGCTTAACAAAAGTCCCTTAGTGACCTTGAGCCGAAAGGGATCAGAAAATACAATTGCGAGCATGTGAACATAGCAAAAACATAATCAGTTTCAGACTTAGTGAAAAACTGACACATGCTGAAATATAACTCAAGTAGGCATGTTTACAAGCTCGATGCACTCACTACGGTGCAAGTCAAGGCAAGACAAGCATACACCCATAAAGAAGGCACAAAATACAAGCTAGAAATGGCAAGAATAATAGCATAGCATGCAAGGGTCAACTACAACATCACCGGCAAAATTGCAAACAAGTTGACAATCTGCCCAGATTCACAAAGTAGCAAAAGTAGAGCTTGATTGACTCAAGCTAGGGTGCTCTGTAATTGCAAACAAAGACATGGATGGATAGAGCACTACAAGATTAACAAAACTCCCTTACTGATCATCCTCAAAAGAGGCACGGATCACTAGGAAACAACAAGAACATATGGCATCATGAGATAAACAATCTCAGGACTTAGTGAAATCACTAAGTCCCTGAAAACAGACTTAGCAAGTGCGCCACTTTGCAAGCTTGCACAAGTCACCACACACATCCTAAAAATACATGGGTCGCACCTCTGAAAAGATGACAAAACCCTTAAAAACACATGTAGAACTCATGGGCATATCATGCACACAATAATCATGGCAAAAATGACAAAAGTGCTAAACGGAGTAGCAGATCTAACAATTATCTCAAGTAGCCCTCTTCTAACAGCATTTCGGGCAACAAGATGATCTGAAATGAAAATGATGCAATGGAATGAAATAATGTACTCTCTGAGATGAACATTTTGATATGCTATATGCATGAATCGGAGCTACAGATGCAAAGTTACAGAGCCGCGAACGTGTGCACATCGACTGAAATTTCTGGGACTTGGGAAAAAAACGACCTAGGGTTAGGGTTACTGTTCACAGATCTGGATCGGCCCGGGACACTGTTCCCCAGGGCGCGCCATTCGAGGTTCGCCGGCACCGGGGTCTTGCCGGACGGAGGGGAGGCGAGGCCGGCTCCGGGCGGCGGCCACCGGAGCGCCGGAGGCGGCGGCGTGGCGGCGCGCGGCCGGGCGGCGGAGTGGCGGCGATGGCGCGGCGACCGGCAAGGAGGTGCGCGGCGGCGAGCGGCTGCGGCGGCCGGGCGAGCTCCGGCCAGCGAGGGCGGCGGAGCGCGGCGCCGGCTCGGGAGAAGGAGGCGGCGCGGGGAGGCGGGCGAAGCGGGCGCGCGCGCGGGCCGGGGGGGCCGGCTCCGGGCTCCCGCGGGCCGCGGTGGGAGTGGCGTGGCGGCGGCTACGTGGCGCATTGCCACTGGCTGCGGGCGGCGGCGGCGTGTCCGGCCGAAACGGACACGTCCGGCGCGACGCGAGGTGGATTTCTAGGGTTTCGGAGGAGGGGGATCCGAGATATTTCGAGGGGGATCTATTTATAGGCATAGGAGGAGCTAGGAGAGTCCAAATGAGGTGCGGTTTTCGGCCACACGATCGTGATCGAACGCTCTAGAACATGGAGCAGAGTTAGGTGGGTTTTGGGCCAAATTGGAGGGGTGTTGGGCTGCAACACACACGAGGCCTTTTCGGTCCCTCGGTTAACCGTTGGAGTATCAAACGAAGTCCAAATGGTACGATACTTGACAGGCGGTCTACCGGTAGTAAACCAAGGCCGCTTGGCAAGTCTCGGTCCAATCCGGAAATGTTTAATCCCCATACACGAAAGAAAGCTAGAAATGACCACCGGAGGAGAGCGAAGCGCCGGAATGCAAAACAGACAACGGGGAAAATGTTCGAATGCATGAGACAAACACGTATGCAAATGCAATGCACATGATGACATGATATGAGATGCATGACAATGACAACAACACACGGAGACAAAACCCGAACCCGAGGAAATAAATATAACTTAACGCCGGAAACGGCAAGAGTTGGAGTACAAATAGGGAAAGTTACATCCGGGGTGTTACACAACCCACATGTACCAATCTAAGGTTTTGAGACAAAGATCGGATACAAGAGATGAACTAGGTATTGAGAGGAGATGGTGCTCGTGAAGATGTTGATGGAGATTGACCCCCTCTCGATAAGAGGATCGTTGGTGATGACGATAACGATGATTTCCCCCTCTCGGAGGAAAGTTTCCCCGGCAAAACAGATCCGCCAAAGCCCTAGATTGCTTCTGCCCAGGTTCCGCCTTGAGACAACAACGCTTCATCCCGAAAGCTCCTTCTTGATTTTTTCCAGGTCAAAACCCTTCACATAGCAGAAGATGGACACTGGAGGCCTGCTAGGGGGCCTGATAACCCACAAGTATATGGGATCGCAACAGTTTTTGAGGGTAGAGTATTCAACCCAAATTTATTGATTCGACACAAAGGGAGCCAAAAAATATTCTCAAGTATTAGCAGTTGAATTGTCAATTCAACCACACCTGAAAGACTTAATATCTGCAGCAAAGTATTTAGTAGCAAAGTGGTATGGAAGTAACGGTAACGGTGGCAAAAGTAACAGTAGCAGTTTTGTAGTAATTGTAACAGTGGCAACGGAAAAGTAACTATGCAAAGATCAATATGTGAAAAGCTCGTAGGCAATGGATCATTGATGGATAATTATGTCAGATGCGATTCCTCATGAAACAGTTATGACATAGGGTGACATAGAACTAGTTCCAGTTCATCAATGTAATGTAGGCATGTATTCCGAATATAGCTATACGTGCTTAGGGAAAAGAACTTGCATGACATGTTTTGTCCTACCCTCCCGTGGCAGCGGGGTCCCATTGAAAACTAAGGGATATTAAGGCCTTCTTTTCATAGAGTACCGGAACAAAGAATTAACACTTAGTGAATGCATGAACTCCTCAAACTACAGTCATCACCAGGAGTGGTCCCGATTATGGTCACTTCGGGGTTACCGGATCATAACACATAGTAGGTGACTATTGACTTGCAAAATAGGATCAAGAACTCACATATATTCATGAAAACATAATAGGTTCAGATCTGAAATCATGGCACTCGGTCCCTAGTGACAAGCATTAAGCATAGCAAAGTCATAGCAACATCAATCTCAGAACATAATGGATACTAGGGATCAAACCCTAACAAAACTAACTCGATGACATGATAAATCTCATCCAACCCATCACCGTCCAGCAAGCCTACGATGGAATTACTCATGCATGGCGGTGAGCATCATGAAATTGGTGATGGAGGATGGTTGATGATGACGACGGTGACGGATTCCCCTCTCTGGAGCCCCGAACGGACTCCAGATCAGCCCTCCCGGGAGAGATTAGGGCTTGGCGGTGACTTCGTATCGTAAAACGCGATGAATCCTTCTCCCTGATTTTTTTCTCCGTCGAACGTGAATATATAGAGTTGGAGTTGATGACGATGGAGTCTCAGGGGACCCACGAGGCAAGGGGCGCGCCCCAGGCGAGTGGGCGCGTCCTCCACCCTCGTGGACAGGGTGTGGCCCCCTGGTGTCGGTTCTTTCGCCAGTATTTTTTATTAATTCCAAAAATATTCTCCGTAAAGTTTTAGGTCATTTCGAGAACTTTTATTTCTGCACAAAAATAACACCATGACAATTCTGCTGAAAACAGCGTCAGACCGGGTTAGTTCCATTCAAATCATGCAAGTTAGAGTCCAAACAAGGGCAAAAGTGTTTGGAAAAGTAGATACGTTGGAGATGTATCAACTCCCCCAAGCTTAAACCTTTGCTTGTCCTCAAGCAATTCAGTTGATAAATTAAAAGTGATAAAAGAAAAAACTTTTACAAACTCTGTTTGTTCTTGTTGTTGTAAATATGTAAAGCCAGCATTTAGGTTTTCAGCAAAGATTATGAACTAACCATATTAACAATAACACTTAGGTCTCATATTTACTCATATCAATGGCATAATCAACTAGCGAGCAATAATAATAAATCTCGGATGACAACACTTTCTCAAAATAATCATAATATGATATAACAAGATGGTATCTCGCTAGCCCTTTCTGATACCGCAAAACATAAATGCAGAGCATCTCTGAAGATCAAGGACTGACTAAACATTGAAATTCATGGTAAAAGAGATCCAGTCACCGTCATGCTCAATGTAAACTAATAGTAATGCATGCAAATGACTGCGGTGCTCTCCAACGAGTGCTTTTTAATAAGGGGGTGATGACTAAACATAAAGGTAAATAGATAGGACATTCTCAGAGGGAAGCAGGGATCTGTAGAGGTTCCAGAGCTCGAGTTTTGAAATAGAGATGAATAATATTTTAAGTGACATACTTTCGTTGTCAACATAACAACCAAGAGATCTCGATATCCTCCATGCTACAGACATTATAGGCAGTTCTCAGAGAGAATGGTAAAGTTTATACTCCCCCACCACCAACAAACATCAATCTATGGCTTGTCCGAAACAACGGGTGCCTCCAACTAACAACAATCCTGGGGGAGTTTTGTTTGCAATTATTTTAATTTAAGCATGGGACTGGGCATCCCAGTTACCAACCATTTTCTCGTGAATGAGGAGCGGATTCCACTCCTCGTGAGAATAACCCACCTAGCATGGAAGATATTGACGACCCTAGTTGATACATGAGCTATTTGAGCATACAAAAGAGAATTTTATTTAAAGGTTTAGAGTTTGACACATACAAATTTACTTGGAACGGCAGGTAGATACTGCTTATAGGAAGGTATGGTGGACTCATATGGAATAACTTTGGGGTTTATGGGAGTGGATGCACAAACAATATTCCCATTTAGTACAAGTGAAGGCTAGAAAGGGATTACGAAGCGACCAACCAGAGAGCGACAATAGTCATAAACATGCATTAAAATTAATCAACACTGAGTGTAAGCATGAGTAGGATAAATTCACCATGAACATAAATATCATGGAGGCTATGTTTATTTTGTTTTAACTACATGCGTGAACATGTGCCAAGTCAAGCCACTTGAATCATTCAAAGAAGGATACCACCCTATCATACCACATCACAACCATTTTAATATCATTTTGGCACGCAAGGTAAACCATTATACACTCCTAGCTAATTAAGCATGGCATGATCAACTATAATCTCTAATTGTCATTGCAAACATGTATCATTCATAATAGGCTGAATCAGGAACGATGAACTAATCATATTTACAAAAACAAGATAGGTCGAGTTCAAACCAGCTTCTCTCATCTCAATCAGTCCATCATATATCGTCATTATTGCCTTTCAATTGCACGACCAAACGGTGTGGATAATAATAATAATGCACGTGCATTAGACTAAGCTGTAATCTGCGAGCATTTAATACAAGGGGGAAGACAAGGTAATATGGACTCTTGGTTAGATCAACAATAATGCATATGAGAGTCACTCAACATTTTCATCACGGTCTTCTCCTGTCGACCCCCAAAGAAAAAGAAATAAAACCATTTACACAAGAAAGCTCCCAACAAGCAAAAGAAGAACGAGAAATCTTTTTGGGTTTTATTTTAATTATTACTACTACAAGCATGGAAAGTAAACTAGCTAAAAGCTACAACTATTTTTTTTGTTTTATTAAGGTTTTTTAAACACACAAGCAGAATGCTGGAAAAGAAAATAAACTAGCATGGATAATACAATAAAAAAGTATGAGCACCAACAACTGGAATGAATGTGTGAACATGAATGTAATGTCGATGAGAAATATGTACTCCCCCAAGCTTAGGCTTTTGGCCTAAGTTGGTCTATGGTCACTAATGGCCTGGTGGATATCTAAAGTTGTAGCTGGGGTCGTACTGAGATGCAGCGGCTACTGCCTGACGAGCTGCAGCTTGGAGGTAGTACGACTCCGGTTCCGCGCTGGTACCGCCTCAACTCAAGACGTGGTTTTCTCGTGTCGGGTTCAGCGGCAGTAGGAGCGGCAGTAGGAGCGGTAGTACCGCTCGTGTGCGGTAGTACCGCGGCTACCACCGCCCCTAGTGCCGCTCAATGGCCCTCCTCCCTGTTCCTTCTCCATGTGCTCGTGGTAGGCGCTGTGCGCGGTCCCAGCGGTAGTACCGTTGTGCCAAGCGGCAGTACCGCCGCGACCTATGGTAGTACCGCTGGCTCCAGCAGTAGTGCCGCTCATACGGCTCTGCCTCGCCCTCTGTTTTGCTCCGCTCTTCGTGTTCTACCATCCGGGCGGTAGTACCGCTCGTGCACGGACTGAGCACATAACGGTTGGATTCGGGAGCTCCTTTAAAAGAAGGTCTTCTTCCTCATTCAACCTTATCCTTTGAGCTCGTGTTCTTCCCCCATTGTTAACCTTCTTCGAGCTTGCTAACTCTCAATCCCTCCATGGATTCTTGCTAGTTTTTGAGGGAAAAGAGAGAGGAGATCTAGATCCACATTTCCACCAATCACTTTCTCCTCTATGTGAGGGGAACCCCTTGGATGTAGATCTTGGAGTTCTCGGTGTTCTCCTTCTTGTTCTTCCTCTCATTTTCCTCCCTAGCATTAGTTGCTTTGGTGGGATTTGGGAGAGAAGGACTTGGCACTCCGTGTGCCCTTGCCATTGCATTTGGTGCATCGGTTTGAGTTCTTCACGGTGATACGTGGAAGTTACAAGTTGAGAAGCTTATTACTCTTGGGTGCTTGGTACCCTTGAGCTTGTTCCTCTTGGGTGCTTGGGCTCCCTAGAAAGTTGGTGGTGTTCGAAGCTCGATCATTGTGGTGTAAAGCTCCGGGCAAGCATCGGGGTCTCCAATTAGGTTGTGGATATCTCCCCGAGCAATTTGACGGGTTTCGGTGACCGCCCCCAAGGGTTGCCAAAGTGTACGGGTTCGGTGACCGCTCCCAAGGGTTGCCATTTGTACGGGTTTGGTGACCGCCCTCAAGGGTCCCTTAGTGGAATCATGGCATCTTGCATTGTGCGAGGGCGTGAGGCGATTACGGTGGCCCTGGTGGCTTCTTGGGGAGCATTGTGCATCCACACCTCTCCAAACGGAGATTAGCATCCGCAAGGGTGTGAACTTCGGGAAACATCATCGTCTCCGCGTGCCTCGATTATCTCTTACCCGAGCCCTTTTCTTATGCACTGTACTTTGTGATGGCCATATTGTTCTTTGTCATATTTCTTGCTATCACATAGTTGTTTATCTTGCTTAGCATAAGTTGTTGGTGCACATAGGTGAGCCTCGTTGTTTTAGGTTTTGTGCTTGGAAAATTAACCGCTAGGTTTATTCCGCATTTGTTCAAGCCTAAATCGTAATTATTTTAAAGCGCCTATTCACCCCCCTCTAGGCGACATCCACGATCTTTCACCACTGCTATCATTGTTGTTGCACTTGCTACAAAATTACTGTTATCACTGTCACCGTTACTATTGTTGCCGCTACTATTATCAAAACTATCATACTACTTTGCTACTGATAACTTTGTTGCAGATAATTAATCTCCAGGTGTGGTTGAATTGACAACTCAGCAGCTAATACTTACAAATATTCTTTGGCTCCCCTTGTGTCGAATCTATAAATTTGGGTTGAATACTCTATCCTCGAAAACTGTTGCGATCCCCTATACTTGTGGGTTATCAAACCCCACACTACCTATTTGAACAAAAGATTCAACCTAGTTCCTTCAAGCCTCATAAAACCATTCATCCTCAATGACTGTTGCAAGAAAAGCCATTTGACTTTATCACAAGCCTTTACAAAACCTACTTTGAAAATAGCTCCGTCAAGTTTCTTCGAGTGTTTTTCATACATTGTCTCATGCAGAACCACCAGTACCTTTAGGACGTGTCGGTCAGGCATAAAGGCAGCTTGCATAGGTTGGACCACACAATGAGCAATCAATATAAGTCTATTTCGTTGCCACTTTGATAAAAATCTTATAATTAACATTTAATTATAAATTCGGTGTAAATTGCTCAATCCTCATCGCCCCTTCCTTATTGTTAAGTAAGCATAGTCCCAAAATTTAACTTGAACAATTGCATCTCATCATTAAAAAGATCATGAAACATGGGAAGCAAATCCCCCTAATCACCCCAACATCTATGATAAAATTCTGCGAGGAACTCATTTGGTCCCAGTGCTTTATTATTCTTCATTTGAAGAATTGCATCACACACCGTCTTCTCCGTGAAGGGGGCAGTCAACACCGCATTCTCTCCCGGACATAATTGCAGAATCTCACCCCTTATGTCTTCCTTTAAAGACATAAAATTATATAGGGGGCCTCAGATAATCTCTTAATATAAATTTATGATGTATGATACCAAGTTCTCTTAACCAACAATGGTCCCTTCATCTTGTTCAAGCATAATAATCTTATTCTTCATATGCTTGCCATTTGCAATCAAATGGAAGAATTGGTATTACTACCCCCTCCCTCACTTTAGCACGTTGTGCCTAGTGAATCTCTTCCTCTCTCAGCAATTTAGCAATCTTCACCCTCAACCTCGCATTTAGGAGCATATCCTACTAAACCGAGAGGAGCCACCTCCGCTTTAATACCATGATCATCTATAACATGTAGTAGCCTATATCTTTCGACCTATAATTCACTGGGATTCTTAACCCGACCTCGCGGGAATTGTCTAAGTTGTCGGATTTTGAATTGCCATCTATCAATATTTGTATTACCCCCAGCCTCTTCTGCCCATCCCGCATGTACCATCTCTGAAAAACCTTTTCCTCGAACCACGAAAGTTCAAATTAGAAGGTCAATATGTTCCCTAAGTGGTCTGCCTCACCCGAACCCACAAGTAGATGGTTATGACCTGAGAGTCCCCTTTGTAACGCTCGCATTGTAGAGGAAACTTTTGCTCCCAATCCATAGAAGCAAAAACACGGTCTAGCTTCTCATAAATTGGAATTGGAAGATCATTAGCCTATGTATATTTACAACCTAAAAGAGCGATCTTTCTCAAATCAAGATTGTTAATAATAGCATTAAAATGAATGTCCATCTACCATCAAAGTAGTCATTATTGTTTTTATCTTCTCTACTCCCTCCGTCTCAGTTTACAGGGCGTGCGCGTAGTTTTAGGTTATTCATTTGACTAACTAAATATGAGTTATATGTCACCAAAAGGATTCTTAAGCTGATGTAGTTTTTAAACATATATTTTTCATCATATATAATACATATATAGCTAGTTAAATTCTCAACCTAGAATGACGCGCATGACCTGTAAACTGAGACGGAGGAAGTACCGATGATGTTGAAGTCACCCCCACGAGAATATGGAGTTTCTCATCCCCAAAATACATACTAATTCAGATAGGGTTTGTGCATATGTTGCGCCGCACCATACACCGTAGCAAGATCCCAATCAAAGTTGTCAACTTTCGTTTGCACATGAAATTTGAAGCAAAATCACCCACATCTTAATTTCCTCACTTTAATTAATGCCTTATTAACACCAGGTAAAACCCTCGCCGGACCTTCCTTGGGGTAGAAGGCAATACCATATGAAATCTAAACCCCCTAAAATAGTACCAAAAAACTTAAAATTAAAGTTGGGTCTCCCGGTCTTCGAGAAAGCAAGGAATCTAACTTGTGTTCTCTACAAGTTTCCTCTAAAACTCCCAGTTTAGCCAAGTATAGAAGACCTCTGTTATTCAAAAAAGCCCTCTCGTTAATCATCGTGAAATTTCTTTTCAAACTCGAACTACGCCGTACCTTGTTAAATATTTTTGCAAGTGCTTACAAAATTTGTTCCCAAACCAAATCTAAACATATATTTGATATGTACAACATAAATATTCTACAAGCATTTTTTTAATTATAGCAAACACAAAATAGGTCAAAGTTTTAAATGTATTTTTTCTTAGGAAAAGTTCAAAATTGCTGGCTTGATCCACATCAAGAACATCTTCTTTTTGGGCGAGTGAGTTGTCGGGGTCCTCTGTCACCACTCGACCACCACCGCCACCGTTGCATACACGTAAATTAATACAATGGTCTTAAAAAAAGTAGGCGCGACAATTTTACACAGAACTGGGCGTGGACGTGTGGTTGGGAAGAACAAACAGTGGACGGGCTATATATGCTGCCCGCTTGGCCAGCCTTGCCGCTAGCAGTGACGCCACATCTTAATTTGCACGTGAAATTTGAAGCAAAATCACCCACATCTTACTTTCCTCACTTCAATTAATGCCTTGTTAACACCAGGTAAAACCCTCGCCGGACCTTCCTTGGGGTAGAAGGCAATACCATATGAAATCTAAACCCCCTAAAATAGAACCAAAAAACTTGAAATTAAAGTTGGGTCTCCCAGTCTTCGAGAAGGAAGGAATCTAACTTTTGTTCTCTACAAGTTTCCGCTAAAACCCTCCGTTTAGCCAAGTACTATAGAAGACCTCTGCTATTCATAAAATCCCTCTCATTAATCATCGTAAATTTTTTTTAAACTCCAAACCACGCCGTACCTTGTTAAATATTTTTGCATGGCCTTCCGGAATTCGTTTCCCAAACAAAATCTAAACCTACATTTGACGTGTCCAATATAAATATTCAACAAGCATATTTTCAATTATATACAGCAAACATAAAGAGGTCAAAGTTTTAAATGTATTTTTTCCTAGGAAAAAGTTCAAAATTGCCGGCTTGATCCACAGCAAGAACATTTCCTATTTTGGTGAGCGACTCGTCGGGGTCCTCCGTCACTACTCGACCACCACCACCGTTGCATACACGTAAATTAATACAATGGTCTAAAAAAAACATACAGTAGGCGCGACAATGTTACGCAGAACTGGGCGTGGGCATGTGGTTGGGAAGAAGAAACAATGCACGGGCTATCTATGCTCCCTGCTCGGCCAGCCTTGCCGCTAGCAGCGGGAGCTAGCCTGCGGGCTTGGTGGAGACAGACGCCACGATCCAGCAGCACCTTTGATCCACCTTCTCCAGATTAAGCTCCACTAGTTTTGTTTTATATAATCCTTGGGTGTTCCCCAAACGCCTCAAGTTCGTGCTGTGTCGCCACTTTGTTGAGCAGCGGCGCGGGAATCGCACGGGCCGCCACACGACACGGGCCGACGTGCCGCGATCGAGGCGTGCCGGACCGGCGACAGTGTCCGTCCGTCCAAAGGACGTGCCTCCCTCGCATACCAGAACGGAACGCAACGGCCAATGCGCACGGATCTTTCACCCGACGGAAGATAATGATTCATACGTGCTAATTAACCTGGTTCTGTTGGAAGTCTGAATATTTGGCCTGGAAACAATGCTGTTAAAACAAAACTAAGAACCTGCGACAAACCTGGGCTGGGCGCCTGAAGTTTGGCACGCACGTCCGCACGTTTGCTTCGCCGCGCCCCCGTCCCGCCAAACCGGAGCACGATCCCTCGAAAGCCATGGCATGGGGCGCCCCGCGGCCGCTCGCTTCCACGTTTCTTTCTCCCGGTCCCGGGAACGACGGCGCCTCACCTCACCTCATCCCACGCCATTTCCGTCGCCCCGCCCAAAACGCGACCGCTGCCGCCAAAAGAAGCGCGCGGCCGTGAAAACAATTTGCCAAACAGAACGTGGTAAATTAAGATCGTGGCGCCCGTGAGCCCGAGGCGCTGGCTGGTTTCGCGGGGCTACGTACGTAGTACTCCTACGTGCCTACGAGGGCGCCGTCGGCCGAACCGGCGCGACAAGCGCGCCGCCATTGGCGACGGGCGTGGCCGGCCTGTTCTTTGCGCGGTCGTTGCGGAATCTATCGACCCATGCAGCGGCGGTCCGCAAGAATCCGAGGAGAAAAGGTTCCCATCCCTCGTACGCCAGCGCATCTGGGCGACCGGACGAATTGTTGCATCTGTATCTGCATGCCACTCTCGGGCTCACTCACTCTCGTCGGCGCACGGCACGCACGTACATTCACGTCTGGACTGGCATGGCATGGCACGGCACGAACGCGACGCACGAACGGGCACTCCGTTACCGGTTTACCACACGCAGTACACCTGGCCGCGGCCCGAGAGGCGAGCCGGACACGAATTCAATGTGGCCGCTGGACAGCGCGGTGACATGAGACGAGTACAAACTCCTGGGGCCCGACGCGGGTCTCGTGACGCACAAGCTTCTTCGTCGCGCACGCCAACGCGGCAGTAATTTAATCACCACCACAAATAAGTATCACCCGAATGGTGGCATTTCGGTGGGGGCACGCTGGTTTCCGCGTGAAACCACTTCCGTGAATGGTCCTCTTAATAACGCGCTGATCTGCCTATAGATCGCACGTTCGATTCGGTCCGGTGCCTTGGTGTGAACCCCATGCAACTTTCCGCTGTTCATACGATGTTGTTTCGTCGCACACCCAACACTGCAACCAAAATCACGACATTGCGAACGCGACGCCAGACAATTATTGGTGCCATTTCCAGAGGCAAAAGTCACATGAGTTGAGCTGAGGCTCAGCCAGAAGGGGTGACAGACACGACGCGGCGAGGTGAGGTGAAACTGAAACCTCTCCGCCAGACGTTGCGCATGAGGGGGGAGCCGTAAAGCGCAGCGCGAAAAGAGCTGGTTATTTTGGCCAGGTTACCATACTTAACCCGGCCGGTTAGAAACGCGGCCCCGAGGAGGCGCACAACAAACACGCCGGCGCCACCACCACCGCAAACGCAATGGTAACCTTTTACACTTTTGAACAAATCGCCCGGTAAATTTTGCCCCCCCCCCTACCCTCTCTTTATAAACCACCCGCACATCCGCCCCTTTGACCTCCACATCGGCTCGCCGTCCGTCCTTGACATTCCCCCTCCCCCACCCCGCCGCTTTTCTCCGCCGTCCGTCCGTCCGTCCGGTGAGATAAATACGCTTTGTGAGGAGTGAGAAGCATTAGCGGCAGGAGAGGCAGAGGGAGCCATCACCCGGTACGTGTTGGGCGTAATTATCTCTTCCCCGAGCGGCGATTTCTGGCCTCCGTCCCCCGCCTTCGCGCGCGCCTATAATATTCGGGTAGGGGGTCGTTCCGTCCACGCTTCACGCAGAGGAGTTGGTTCCTTCTTCCTTGGGCGGAAATGGCGGAGGAGCACCACGGCGCCGGCGCCGGCTTCTGGCTGCCGGACGAGTTCCTCGACGACGACTTCTTCTCCGACGAGAAGGCGGCGGCCGCCGCGGCGGCGGCGGCGGCCAGGAGCGACAGCGACGACGAGGACGGGCTCGAAGGGCTCTCGCGCCGCGTGGCCGCCCTCGACTGCGACGCCGGCGACCGCGCCATTCCCAAGGTTGGTTTTCGGTTGCCGGACTCTCGTCTCCTCGTCTCGTCGCTTCTTGGCCTGGTTTGGGTTGGCATCCCTGTTTGTTGTCTTTGGAAGCATCTGATTGGTTGTTGTTTCTCTCTGTCTCTGCGTGTCTCGCGCTCCAGGCGGAGGTGATGTCTGGGTCTCCGCAGTCCACGCTCTGCGTGCTGCAGGCCTCCGGGGAGGACAGCCCCACCGGCGGCGGCTCGCAGGTCAGCTCGCCGCCGTCCTCGCCGCTGGAGCAGCGGCCGGCCGACCCATGGGACCTCCTGCACGAGGCCGCCGGGCAGGTGGCCCGCCTCGGCGTGGACAGCATCCCCGTGCCTGTTGTTAACCCTCCTCCCATCCACGGCGCCGGCGTCGCGCCGCCGGCGAGGAAGCCCTCTCCGCCGCTGCTTCCCTCCCCAAAGCCCGTCGGCCCTTACCAGTACCCGCCGAACAACTCGCTCGCACAGCGCCAGGCCCAAGTCGCTCGTGTGAGTTCCTCTGTCTTCTCATGCACCGTGCCGGCCAACTCTTGCGCTTCGTTTCTCGCCGGAGTGATTATTCTCTGACGTTTTGTATGGTTTCGGGTTTCAGTTCCATCTCCTGAAGCAGCAGCAGCTGATGAAGCACCAGCGGGAGCAGCAGCTGGCGATGGCGGCGGCCATGGCGTGGGGTTCCGCCGACGTCGGGCCGCTCGGGCTGAGCCCCTCGGCCTGGCCGCCGCTGCAGAAGTCCCCGCACCACGCCCCACCGTCCGCGGCCGGCATGCGCGCCGTGTTCCTCACCCCTCCGGGGGCCAAGCGCGAGTGCACCGGCACCGGCGTGTTCATCCCCCGGCAGGCCGGCGCGCCCGCCGAGCCCAAGAAGAAACCAAGTGCGCCCCCTTTCTCGCCCCCACTTCCTTTGCCTGCCCCTGTCATGTCCCCCAAAAGTATTCTTAGCTAAAAATCCTGTGGCTCTGCTCGGCCTCAGGCTGCTCCACGGTCCTCCTCCCGGCGCGCGTCGTGCAGGCGCTCAACCTCAACGTCGAAGACCTCGGCGCCCGCCCGTGCTACCCCGGAGCCTTCGTTCTTGATCACGGTGAGCAATCAATCCCTTCTGATTACGCACGCACTAGCAACGCCAATGATAATCGCATCTTTATTTTGGGTTATGAAGATCCGTCAATGACTGACATTTCGAACTCGTTTCTTTGTGTCCTCACAGACGCGCTGGTGAGCCGGAGCAACGCGGTGCAGGCGAGCCAGAAGCGCGAGCACAACGCCAACGCCAATGCCGCCGCCGCGCACTCCCCGCCGCTCGCCGTGGCGTGCGAGGTCAATCTCCCGCCGGAGTGGACGTACTGAGATGCATCGTCCGTCCGTCTCCGTCTCCCCCCGTTTCCATGGATCACTGCCATATTTAAGTATTACTACGTATTACTATCATCATCGATGGTTAGCGCTAGGTAGAAGTTAGCTAGAGGTAGGAGGCGGTGGCGGTAGCATCAGCGTTAGGTGTTCTTTTGTGCGTGCGTGCGTGGGTGCGTGTGGGTGATATATTGGTTATTTTGGGGGACGGTTGGTGCTGGATGGATGGATGGATGGACGCCGACGAGCAAACAACGGAGGAGAAACAAAATCCATGGCATGGCCTCCGTAGGTTGTTGCCGGGAGGAATAATAAGTGTCGTCGTGGGTCCGACGAAGGAAGAAGTTTCGGAGCTATGGCGCTGCCTGCCAAGTAGTTCTTCTAGCTGTGTTAAGGTGATGAACTGACGAAGATTGGGAAAATATCGTCGGCGGTTCGGAAAGGCGTCGCTGTAAGATATAAGCAAGGAGGAAAGAAATAAGAGCTCCATGTTTCCATTTGTGCTTAAGGCTTGGATTGGATTTGCGTTGTTGCAATTCCACTTCGGTCAGTCATGTGTACGCACGTACCATCATCATCCCTTTTGGCATCGCTCGGTTGCTTCGTGAATAAGGAACCCCCATCTTCTATAATAAGGAAAGATATAGTGCTGTTTTTTGTTCGGTGCTTGGGCTTTTCCTCCTTGTTACATTTCTGTTTTGGAATTATTTTTGCATGTGAAATTGATCGAGTGTCCGTGATTAATTACACTTGGGAGGGAGTAGGTTCGACAGAGGTGACTTGAGGTGTTGGGTGCACTCCACTTGGGCGCAAAAGTCTAATCATGTGACGTATAGTTGCTTAACAAGGGGGTGTGCTCGGTTCTTTGTTAATTGTATAGCTGATGGTTCCGACTGGAGTTAACGGGCCATCCGCCTCCGCAAGAATCTTCTTCCCCGGCCGGGCCGGGCCCCCCGGTATCTTGCATCTTCACGGCTCGTGTCGTCCTCTGACGGCGACGCCTGTGCTGTGTCTGGGTCCCCGTAATTCTACGCCTCAATTATTTGCGAGACCCCGTTTAAAATCAAGAGGTCGGGGCCGGGACGGACGAACGACCGACCTCTTCTGAATCTTCTTCCATCGTCGGTCCCTGTCCGGCGCTCCGTCCGTGCGTGGCCAGGCGAGTGCAGATTCCGTTACGGCCTCGCATGGCTCCATCCTGTCCTCCCGTTGCGCCCTGCCGTGCCGCTCTGACCCGGTCAAGGCGTCCGGCTTTGTTCTGGGCGCCGTCTCCCGCTTTCTCCACCGGGTCGGCCTGGATCGAAAGTGGCCGCGCCACATGTCGAGGGCACATTTGGGATGCCTTCCGCAGCGAATTGGAGAGGACGGCAATCCGATGCGTATCTCTTTGAAGGGTACTGCCTGCAATGGCACGATCGGACAAAGCGGATTGCCGCGTTCCCAAATGTTTCTTTCCGGAACGCCTTTTCCTGGATTCTTGTCGTACTTCTTGGGGCGACCGATATGTGCTAAAACACTTTCGGAATGTTCGGTCCTAGCAGTAGCTTATTGGTGAGATTCGGGTCTAACTTGTACTGTAACGCAGAAATTAGGCAAAAATCCTCTGGCGATCGAGCTCATTCCACTGCAGGTCGTGCCAACAAATTTGAGACGATTCGTACGAGTTACTCCATCCGTTCCGAATTACTTGTCGCAAGTATGGATGTATCTAGATGTATTTTAGTTCTAGATACATTCATTTTTGCGAACAATAATTTAGAAGGGAGGGAGTACTAGCTAGCGACCGCGGGTGTGAGTCTCATGGGAGACCGAATTCTTCCCAAGTAGGAGTAGTACGGTTTTTTGTATTTTGCTTTCTCGCTCGGAACGGCTCTACTCCACGTACCGTACCTACCATCATTGCTGCTGCTGCTGCTGCTAGGAACCTGGCCGTCCGTCCGGTCCGGTTCGGTGGTCTGCTGTCTGCATCGGTGGAAAGGTGGGTGCGTCCGAGCTGGCGCAGCCGGCGCGGCGGCGCCCATGTGGCTCTCACGTTGCCGAGACACACCGGCCGGGCGGTGCACCAGTGGCACGGCCCCCGTCGGGTTGATTGGTCTCCGCTCGTTGTCACGCTGGTTGTGCGAGCGTGTCGCCTCTGATTGCTCGCCCGTTCCTTTCCTTTATCAACTCAAAACCACCCACTGGCGTTGCTTAAAAAATGTGTACCGTACCGTATGTTCTACTACCATCATGGCCGTGTGTTGTTGGAATCTACGGAATACAAGGCGAGCCAACGGGGAGGATGGGCGGGCCTGTGGGTGGCAGTACGAGGGAATTCAAAATGCTGTGGCGCGCTTCCTCGCGTGGCCTGCTGGGCTATACTGGAACAGAGATGGAAGATGACCATGGCAGCGGCAGTGGCAGGCCAGTAGCATGTGCCTAGAGATTTGAACTGGCAGGGCCGGGCTTTAATGCGCATTCTCTGACATGTGGAGTGGTCAACCTCCTCGAGCAAATTATGAGTAGTAGATTTTTTAAGCGTGATTTGTTCCTTGCTTATGTCATGCACCCACATGGTTGGAGACGTGGGCGACTCACAAGAGGAGTGCTAATACTTATAATTAGGTGGACTGAAGTGTACGTACGTACGTATGCAAGGCAAATGGAGGCTTGCGGTGACATTTGTTGTACTGTATAATTGTATTGCTGCTGCATGTCAGAGTCACGGTAGTAGTATTAAGTTGAGAGTAGTATAAAATTGGCGCTCCAAGTCAAATGGCAGCAGAGCCACACAAGCACAAAGTGTGCGTTTGAATCCCTGGTCAAATGCTGGCTTCCATTTGTTGGTACGGTACCTGACCCCAAGCTTGTGAATTTTTTGGCGCGGTTGGAATTTCCCTCCAACGGCGCGGCGGCAGGCAGAGACAAAGAGGAAGAGGCGGGGTCCTATCCTATCCTAGGTAGGAGTATCCTTGAACCTGAAGAGGCTGAGGTTCGGCATCCCACTAGTGTTTCACCAGCAGTTTTTTGGCTTGGGCCATTCAAGCTGGTCCTGTACTGGCTCCGAGTGCTTCACCGGACAGGGCTACGGCCTATGAGGGGACCGATGTTTTACAGTAAGCAGCGAAGTACGGCGATCAGAACTCTTTTTATAGTGTACAGAAAGATAATTAATTTTGTGATCCTTGTTACTGTGACTGTTTCTCTCTAGGACCACCAAGTTCTGGCTGTAGGAGTATCGCTTACAGTACCTTAGCTCCTTGTGGGAACAGCTACCGGTCGTTTTCTTCATAGTTTACAGCGGGGTGGGATGAGGGACTGGTCCTTGGAGCATGTACAGCCAGACGTCTCAAACCAGTCATGAAGGCCCGGACGGCTCACCCGGTTAGTGATCGGTCACGAAAATCTAACTCAGATGGGCGCCTCAAACGAGTCTTGAACGTTTGGGCTAACCGAAACACCTCATATCCAGTTAAATATGGTGCGCTAGGGCGCGCCCACCACGTAGGACTGGCCGCAAGGTCCCACGCGGAAAAGATCGGAAACCCTGCGGTCCGATGGACACCTCCTTTGTTGCCATGGTGTGAACACCGCGTGGCGCCGCTCCGGCTCGCCGCCCAAGGCCAAATCCAACTATTTAAGCCAGCCGGCGTCCCCCAACCCTGGTCCATCCACCTTCTCCCTCTCTACGCCGCCACCCGAGCCCGTCCGCCTCCTCTCTCCCGCTCTCCGCCATCGCCATGGTCCGACGCTATATCATGATGTACGCTATACTGACGCCGGATCGCCGGAGGCAGATCGCGGAGGAGATCCTGGCGAGGCGCGCCTCCCGCATAGCTGTCGGGCTGCCATCGGACTCGCCGGAGCCGAAGGAGGAGGAGGAGGAGCAGCCGGAAGAGGCGGATGAAGAGCAACTGTCGGACCCAAATGAGGAGGCGGAGCAGTCTGCTCTGGGGTTCACCATGGCGGAGGTGGAGTTCGCCGTCACCCAAGCCGCGGAGATGGTGGAGCTGTTGGGAATCGTTGCATGGAAAACAAAAATTTTCTACGCACACGCAATGATCTATCTATGGAGATGCATAACAACGAGGGGGAGAGTGTGTCTACATACCCTCGTAGACCGTAAGCGGAAGCGTTTCACAACGCGGTTGATGTAGTCGAACTTCCTTCGCGATCCAAACGATTGAGTACCAAACGTACAACACCTCTGCGTTCTGCACACGTTCAGCTCAGTGACGTCCCTCG
This sequence comes from Triticum aestivum, assembly GCF_018294505.1. Lineage (NCBI taxonomy): Eukaryota > Viridiplantae > Streptophyta > Magnoliopsida > Poales > Poaceae > Triticum > Triticum aestivum. Next base: position 613,736,200 of record NC_057800.1, read on the forward strand.
CCTTCTTGATCCAGCAAGACGTCAAGGTAGTAAATGAGTTCCAACAGTACGACGACGTGGTGACGGTGTTGGTGATGCGATCTCCGCAGGGCTTCGCCTAAGCTCTACGAAAATATGACCGAGGGAGTAAACGATGGACGGGGGCGCCGCACACGGCTAAGACAATGTTGTGTGTCTTTGTGTGGCGCCCCCTACCCATGTTTATATAAGTGGGAGGGCAAGGAGGCAGCCCCTAGGGCGCCCCAAGAGACCAGGGCTGCCGCCTTGCCCTGCGCCCCTTTCCTTGTAAGAAGAAGGGGGAAGGAAAGAGGGGGGAGAGGGAAGGAAGGGGGAGTCCTACTCCACACTTTCCTTTTCCTCCCCTCTTTCCTTCTCCTCCTCATAGGGCTGGCCTGTATAAGGGCGCACCAGCCCCTTGTGGGCTGCCTTGCCCTGCGCCCCCCTTTCCAAGCGAAGTTTAGTCAACGGGTCTGTCACATTCAGATCCGTATGTACTTTGTCAATTTCTATGTCTACAATGCTTCGCATGGAGCTACTCTAACTAATTTCTCCCACTTTCAATACGTATCCAGATTGAGACTCAGAGTCATCTGCATCGGTGTAAAAGTTTGCATCGACGTAACTCTTTACGACGAATTCTTTATCACCTCATAACCGAGAAATATTTTCTTAGTCCTCTAAGGATAATTTTAACCGTTGTCTAGTGATCTACTCCTGGATCACTATTGTATCCCCTTGCCAAACTCGTGGCAAGGTGCACAACAGGTTTGGTACACAACATGAGATACTTTATAGAATCTATGGCTGAGGCATGGGGAATGCCTTTCATTCTCTCTCTATCTTTTGCCGTGGTCGGGTTTTGAGTCTTACTCAACTTCACACCTTACAATACAGGCTAGAACTCCTTTGACTGATCCATTTTTGAACTTCTTCAAAATCTTGTCAAGGTATGTACTCATTGAAATTCTTATCAAGAGTCTTGATTTATCTCTATAGATCTTGATGCCCAATATGTAAGCAGCTTCACCGAGGTCTTTTATTGAAAAATTCTTATTTGAGTATCCTTTTATGCTATCCAGAAATTATATATCATTTCCAATCAACAATATGCCATCCACATATAATATCAGAAATGCTACAGAGTTCCCACTCACTTTCTTGTAAATACAGGCTTCATCATAAGTCTGTATAAAACCATATGCTTTGATCACCTCATCAAAGTGTATCTTCCAACTCCAAGATGCTTGCACCAGCCCATACATGGATCGCTGAAGCTTGCACATTTTGTTAGCACCTTTGGTATCGACAAAACCTTATGGTCGCATCATATACAACTCTTCTTTAAGAAATCCATTAAGGAATGCAGTTTTGACGTCCATTTGTGAGATTTCGTAATCATAAAATGCGGCAATTGCTAACATGATTCAGACAGATTTAAGCATCGCTACGGGTGAGAAAGTCTCATCGTAGTCATCTCCTTGAACTTGTCAAAAACCTTTCGCGACAAGTCGAGCTTTGTAGACAGCAACATTACCATCAGCTTCAGTCTTCTTCTTGAAGATCTATTTATTCTCTATGGCTCACCGATCATTGTGCAAGTCCACCAAATCCACACTTTGTTCTCATACATGGATCTTATCTCAAATTTCATGGCCTCAAGCCATTTATCGGAATCTGGGCTCATCATGGCTTTGTCATAGTTCGTAGGTTCGTCATGGTCTAATAACATGACTTCCAGAACAAGATTACCGTACCACTCTGGTGCAGAACATGCTTTGTTCGACCTACGAGGTCCAGTAGTAACTTGATCTGAAGTTTCATGATCATCATCATTAGCTTCCTCTCTAGTTGGTGTAGGCACCACAAGAATGGATTTCTCTAATGAGCTACTTTCCAATTCGAGAGAAGGTATAATTACCTTGTTAAGTTCTACTTTCCTCCCACTCACTTCTTTTAAGAGAAACTCCTTCTCTAAAATGTTTCCATTCTTGGCAACAAAGATCTTGCCTTCGGATCTATGGTAGAAGGTGTACCCAATTGTTTATTTAGGGTATCTTATGAAGACACACTTCTCCGATTTGGGTTCGGGCTTATCAGGCTGAAGCTCGCAACCCCAAACTTTAATAAACGACAGCTTAGGTTTCTTGCCAAACCACAGTTCATACGGTGTCGTCTCAACGGATTTAGACGGTGCCCTATTTAACGTGAATGCAATTGTCTCTAATGCCTAACCCCAAAACAATAGTGGTAAACCGGTAAGAGACATCATAGATCACACCATATCTAATAAAGTACGGTTACGACGTTCGAACACACCATTACGTTGTGGTGTTCCAGGTGGCGCTAGTTGTGAAATGATACGTCCCCAACGTATCTATAATTTTTGATTGCTCCATGCTATATTATCTACTGTTTTGGATGTTTATGGGCTTTATTATACACTTTTATATCATTTTTGGGACTAACCTATTAACCCAGAGCCCAGTGCCAGTTTCTGTTTTTACCTTGTTTTAGGATTTCGAAGAAAAGGAAAATCAAATGGAGTCCAATTGACCTGAAACTTCACGGAACTCATTTTTGGAAGGAAAGAAGCCCAGAAGACTCGGAGTGCACGTCGGGGGATCTGCGAGGAGGTCACGAGGCAGGGGGCGCGCCCTCCACCCTCGTGAGCCCCTCGTGGCCCCCCTGGCGTACTTCTTCCGCCTATATATCTCCATATACCCTAAAAACATCCGTGAGCACAATAGATCGGGAGTTCCGCTGCCATAAGCCTCCATAGCCACCGAAAGCTAATCTAGACCCGTTCCGGCACCCTGCGGGAGGGGGCAATCCTTCTCCGGTGGCCATCTTCATCATCCCGGTGCTCTCCATGACGAGGAGGGAGTAGTTCTTCCTCGGGGCTGAGGGTATGTACCAGTAGCTATGTGTTTGATCTCTCTCTCTCTCTCTCTCTCTCTCTCTCGTGTTCTTGAGGTGATACGATCTTGATGTATCGCGAGCTTTGCTATTATATTTGGATCCTATGATGTTTCTTTCCCCCTCTACTCTCTTGTAATGAATTTAGTTTTCCCTTTGAAGTTATCTTATCGGATTAAGTCTTTAAAGATTTGAGAACATTTGATGTATGTCTTGCAGTGCGTATCTGTGGTGACAATGGGATACCACGTGATTCACTTGATGTATGTTTTGGTGATCAACTTGCGGGTTCCGCCCATGAACCTATGCATAGGGGTTGGCACGCGTTTTCGTCGTGATTCTCCGGTAGAAACTTTGGGGCACTCTATGAGGTTCTATGTGTTGGTTGAATAGATGAATCTGAGATTGTGTGATGCATATCGTATAATCATACCCACGGATACTTGAGGTGAAATTGGAGTATCTAGGTGACATCAGGGTTTTGGTTGATTTGTGTCTTAAGGTGTTATTCTAGTATGAACTCTAGGCTGTTTGTGACACTTATAGGAATAGCCCAACGGATTGATTGGAAAGAATAACTTTGAGGTGGTTTCGTACCCTACCATAATCTCTTCGTTCGTTCTCCGCTATTAGTGACTTTGGAGTGACTCTTTGTTGCATGTTGAGGGATAGTTATGTGATCCAATTATATTAGTATTGTCGAGGGAACTTACACTAGTGAAAGTATGAACCCTAGGCCTTGTTTCCTAGCATTGCAATACCATTTACGCTCACTTTTATTATTAGTTACGTTGCTGTTTTTATAATTTCAGATTACAAATACTATTATCTACTATCCATATTGCACTTGTATCACCATCTCTTCGCCGAACTAGTGCACCTATACAATTTACCATTGTATTGGGTGTATTGGGGACACAAGAGACTCTTTGTTATTTGGTTGCAGGGTTGCTTGAGAGAGGCCATCTTCATCCTATGCCTTCTACGGATTGATAAACTTTAGGTCATCCACTTGAGGGAAATTTGCTACTGTCCTACAAACCTCTGCACTTGGAGGGCCAACAACGTCTACAAGAAGAAGGTTGTGTAGTAGACATCAAGCTCTTTTCTGGCACCGTTGCCGGGGAGGTTAGCGCTTGAAGGTATATCTTTAGATCTTGCAATCGAGTCTTTTAGTTTCTTGTTTTATCACTAGTTTAGTTTATAAAAGAAACTTACAAAAAATGGAATTAAGGTTACCTCATATGCTTCATCTTTTTAATGTCTTTCGTGAGAATAAGGATTCCGATAATTGTGCTCAAGTGCTAGAGGAAGAATGCATTAGAATGTTTGGCATTAAATATTTGAATGATGACCATGATTGCAATGTTCTTAGTATGAATTCCTTGAATATCCATGATGCTAATGATATGCAAAGCCACAAGCTTGGGGAAGCTATGTTTGATGAAGATGATATTTTTTGTCCCCCAAGTTTTGATGAGCAAATTTATTATGATGAAAGCATGCCTCCTATTTATGATGATTATTGTGATGACACGTATGCTTTAAAGAATAATGATAACCATGAAACTTGTCATCTTGATCTTAATTTTCAATCACATGATAGTTATTTTGTTTTGTTTGCTTCCACTATTATTCATGAGAAGAATTTTGCTTGTGTGGAGAGTAGTAAAATTTCTATGCTTATGCATCATGAAAACAATGCTTTAGGTTCTGGTTATATTGTTGAATTCATTCATGATGCTACTGAAAATTATTATGTGGGAGGAACATATGCTTGTAGAAATTGCAATAATATCAAGTTTCCTCTCTATGTGCTTAAAATCTTGAAGTTATGCTTGTTTTGCTTTCCTATGCTAGTTGATTATTGTTCCCATAAATTGTTTTCTCACAAAATCCCTATGCATAGGAAGTATGTTAGACTTAAATGTGCTAGTCATATTCTTCATGATGCTCTCTTTATGTTTCAATTCTTATCTTTTATGTGAGCATCATTGAAATCATCATGCCTAGCTAGGGGCATTAAATGATAGCGCTTGTTGGGAGGCAACCCAATTTTATTTTAGTTCATTGCTTTTTCTTCCTGTTTAGTAATAAATAATTTATCTAGCCTCTGTTATGATTGAGTTTTTATGTTTTAATTAGTGTTTGTGCCAAGTAGAACCGTTGGGAAGACTTGGGGAAAGTCTTGTTGATCTTGCTGTAAAAAACAGAAACTTTAGCACGCACGAGGATTGATGCCATTTTTATTTGGAAAGTTATATTTAGTTAATTCTTTTTGAGGATTATTAATATATAAATTCCTCAGGTCCAGCAATTTATTTGAGAATTTTATGAGTTCCAGAAGTATACGTTTGATTCAGATTACTACAGACTGTTCTGTTTTTGACAGATTCTGTTTTCATTATGTTATTTACTTATTTTGATGAATCTATGGCTAGTAAAATAGTTTATAAACCATATAGAAGTTGGAATACAGTAGGTTTAATACCAATATAAATAAATAATGAGTTCTTTACAGTACCTTGAAGTGGTGATTTATTTTCTTATACTAACGGAGCTTACGAGTTTTCTGTTAAGTTTTGTGTTGTGAAGTTTTCAAGTTTTGGGTAAGGATTCAATGGACTATGGAATAAGGAGTGGCAAGAGCCTAAGATTGGGGATGACCAAGGCACCCCAAGGTAATATTCAAGGATAGCCAAGAGCCTAAGCTTGGGGATGCCCCGGAAGGCATCCCCTCTTTCGTCTTCGTTCATCGGTAACTTTACTTGGAGCTATATTTTTATTCGCCACATGATATGTGTTTTGCTTGGAGCGTCAATTTATTTTGTTAGAATTTGCTTTCTGTTATTTAGAACAATGTTTTGCATCTTTTATTTCAATAAAAGTGGCACTGATAGTCTTTACTATGCCTATTTTAGAAGTCCACATGTTGCTGTTTGAAAACAGAAAGTTTACCGCTGTTGCAATAATTCCCTAGAAAATTCAGAATGTGAGAAAATGTTGAAACATTTTTCATATTAAGCTCTGATAAATTTACTACAGTGGGAATTTTCTTTCATAATTTTTGGAGCTAGGGAAATATGGATGTTGCAGCATGCTTTACAGACTATCCTGTTTAGGTAGATTGTTGTTATGTTTGCATTGTTTGCATATGTTTGCTTCTTTAATGATTCTATTTGAGGATAGGACTATTAAATATGCAGAGGCATTTAGTATGCAATGTTGAATAATAATTTTAGTGATTTTCTACAGTAGAGTATGATAAGGTTTTGGCAATGGTTTATACTAACTTATCTCACGAGTCCTTGTTGAGTTTTGTGTGGATGAAGCTTTTGAGATTTAGGGAGACCTTGATATGAGAGGAATTAAGGAGACACAAAAGCTTAAGCTTGGGGATGTCCAAGGCACTCCAAGATAATATTTCAAGAAGTCTCAAGCATCTAAGCTTGCGGATGCCCCGGTTGGCATCCCACCTTTCTTCTTCAATAATTATCGGTTAGTTTCGGTTGATCTTAAGTTTTTACTTCTTCACATGATGTTTGCTATTATTAGATGTCATTTTATTTTGCTTTGCTTGTTGTTTGAATAGAATACCAAGATCTGAAATTATTAAATGTTTGAGAGTCTTCACATAGTTGCATAATTATTCGACTACTCATTGATCTTCACTTATATCTTTCGGAGTAGTTTGTTGTTGCTCTAGTGCTTCACTTATATCTTTTAGAGCACGGTGGTGGATTTGTTTTATAGAAACTATTGATATCTCATGCTTCACTTATATTATTTTAAGAGTCTTAAATAGCATGGTAATTTGCTTAAAATCCTAATATGCTAAGGTATACAAGATTAGAAAAACTTTCATATAGAGTATTGAATACTAAGAGAAGTTTGATGCTTGATGATTGTTTTGAGATATGTAGGTAATAATATCAAAGTCATGCTAGTTGAGTAGTTGTGAAATTGAGAAATGCTTGTGCTGAAGTTTGCAAGTCCCGTAGCATGCACGTATGGTAAATGTTGTGTAACAAATTTAAAACATGAGGTGTTATTTGATTGTCCTCCTTATGAGTGGCAGTCGGGGATGAGCGATGGTCTTTTCCTACCAATCTATCCCCCTAGGAGCATGCGCGTAGTGCCGAGGTTTTTGATGACTTGTAGATTTTTGCAGTAAGTATGTGAGTTCTTTATGACTAATGTTGAATCCATGGATTATACACACTCTCACCCTTCCATCCTTGCTAGCCTCTTCGGTACCGTGCATTGCCCTTTCTCACATTGAGAGTTGGCGCAAACTTCGCCGGTGCATCCAAACCCCATGATATGATACGCTCTGTCACACATAAACCTCCTTATATCTTCCTCAAAACAGCCACCATACCTACCTATTATGGCATTTCCATAGCCATTCCGAGATATATTGCCATGCAACTTTCCATCATTCCGTTCATCATGACACATTCATCATTGTCATATTGCTTAGCATGATCATGTAGTTGACATAGTATTTGTGGCAAAGCCACCGTTCATAATTCTTTCATACATGTCACTCTTGGTTCATTGCATATCTCGGTACACCACCGGAGGCATTCATATAGAGTCATCTTTGTTCTAGTATCGAGTTGTAATCATTGAGTTGTAAATAAATAGAAGTGTGATGATCATCATTATTAGAGCATTGTCCCAAGTGAGGAATAAAAGAAAGGCCATAAAAAAGGAGAGAAGGCCCCCAAAAAAGAAAGGCCATAAAAAAAGAGAAGGCCCAAAAAATGAGAGAAAAAGAGAGAAGGGACAATGCTACTATCCTTTTACCACACTTGTCATATTTCTTAATCTTCATGATAGAGAGTCTCTCATGTTATCACTTTCATATACTAGTGGGAATTTTTCATTATAGAACTTGGCTTGTATATTCAACAATGGGCCTCCTCAAGTGCCCTAGGTCTTCGTGAGCAAGCAAGTTGGATGCACACCAACTAGTTTCTTTTGTTGAGCTTTCATACATTTATAGCTCTAGTGCATCTGTTGCATGGCAATCCCTACTCCTTGCATTAACATCAATCGGTGGGCATCTCCATAGCCCATTGATTAGCCTCATTGATGTGGGACTTTCTCCTTTTTTGTCTTCTCCACATAACCCCCTCATTATTCTATTCCACCCATAGTGCTATATCCATGGCTCGTGCTCATGTATTGCGTGAAAGTTTATAGGTTTGAGATTACTAAAGTATGAAACAATTGCTTGGCTTGTCATAGGGGTTGTGCATGATGAGAGCATTCTTGTGTGACAAAAATGAAACATGACTAAACTATATGATTTTGTAGGGATGAACTTTCTTTGGCCATGTTATTTTGAGAAGACATAATTGCTTAGTTAGTATGCTTGAAGTATTATCATTTTTATGTCAATATGACTTTTGTCTTGAATCTTTTGGATCTGAATATTCATACCACAATTAAGAAGAATCACATTGAAATTATGCCAAGTAGCACTCCACATCAAAAATTCTATTTTTATCATTTACCTACTCGACGACGAGCAGGAATTAAGCTTGGGGATGCTGATACGTCTCCAACGTATCTATAATTTTTGATTGCTCCATGCTATATTATCTGCTGTTTTGGATGTTTATGGGCTTTATTATACACTTTTATAACATTTTTGGGACTAACCTATTAACCCAGGGCCCAGTGCCAGTTTCTATTTTTACCTTGTTTTAGGGTTTCGAAGAAAAGGAAAATCAAATGGAGTCCAATTGACCTGAAACTTCACGGAACTCATTTTTGGAAGGAAAGAAGCCCAAAAGACTTGGAGTGCACGTCACGGGATCTGCGAGGAGGTCACGAGGCAGGGGGGCGCGCCCTCCACCCTCATGAGCCCCTCGTGGCCCCCCTGACGTACTTCTTCCACCTATATATCTCCATATACCCTAAAAACATCTGTGAGCACAATAGATCGGGAGTTCCGCCGCCAAAAGCCTCCGTAGCCACCGAAAGCCAATCTAGACCCGTTCCGGCACCCTGCCGGAGGGGGCAATCCTTCTCCGGTGGCCATCTTCATCATCCCGGTGCTCTCCATGACGAGGAGGGAGTAGTTCTCCCTCGGGGCTGAGGGTATGTACCAGTAGCTATGTGTTTGATCTCTCTCTCTCTCATGTTCTTGAGGTGATACGATCTTGATATATCGCGAGCTTTGCTATTATATTTGGATCCTATGATGTTTCTTTCCCCTCTACTCTCTTGTAATGAATTGAGTTTTCCCTTTGAAGTTATCTTATCGGATTAAGTCTTTAAAGATTTGAGAACACTTGACGTATGTCTTGCCGTGCGTATCTGTGGTGATAATGGGATACCACGTGATTCACTTTTTGTATGTTTTGGTGATCAACTTGCGGGTTCCGCCCATGAACTTATGCATAGGGGTTGGCACACGTTTTCATCATGATTCTCCGGTAGAAACTTTGGGGCACTCTTTGAGGTTCTATGTGTTGGTTGAATAGATGAATCTGAGATTGTGTGATGCATATCGTATAATCATGCCCACGGATACTTGAGGTGACATTGGAGTATCTAGGTGACATTAGGGTTTTGGTTGATTTGTGTCTTAAGGTGTTATTCTACTACGAACTCTAGGGCTGTTTGTGACACTTATAGGAATAGCCCAACAGATTGATTGGAAAGAATAACTTTGAGGTGGTTTCGTACCCTACCATAATCTCTTCGTTCGTTCTCCGCTATTAGTGACTTTGGAGTGACTCTTTGTTGAATGTTGAGGGATAGTTATGTGATCCAATTATGTTAGTACTATTGAGGGAACTTACACTAGTGAAAGTATGAACCCCAGGCCTTGTTTCCTAGCATTGCAATACCGTTTACGCTCACTTTTATCATTAGTTACCTTGCTGTTTTCATAATTTCAGATTACAAATACTATTATCTACTATCCACATTGCACTTGTATCACCATCTCTTCGCCGAACTAGTGCACCTATACAATTTACCATTGTATTGGGTGTGTTGGGGACACAAGAGACTCTTTGTTATTTGGTTGCAGGTTTGCTTGAGAGAGACCATCTTCATCCTACGCCTCCTACGGATTGATAAATGTTAGGTCATCCACTTGAGGGAAATTTGCTACTATCCTACAAACCTCTGCACTTGGAGGCCCAACAACGTCTACAAGAAGAAGGTTGTGTAGTAGACATCATGAAACAGTTCCACATTGTTTTAAAAAAAGGCCAAACTCGTAACTCAAATATTTACCTCTGTGATCAGACCGTAGAAACTTTATTTTCTTATTACGATGATTCTTCACTTCACTCTGAAATTCTTTGAAGTTTTCAAATATTTTAGACTCGTGTTTCATTAAGTAGATATACCCATACTTACTCAAATCATCTGTGAAGGTCAGAAAATAACGATACCCGCCGCGTGTTTCAACACTCATCGGACCGCATACATCGGTATGTATTATTTTCAATATGTCATTAGCTCGCTCCATTGTTCTGGAGAACGGAGTTTTAGTCATCTTGCCCATGAGGCATGACTCGCAAGTATCAAATGATTCATAATCAAGTGATTCCAAAAGTCCATCTGCATGGAGTTTCTTCATGCTTTTTACACCAATATGACCTAAACGGTAGTGCCACAAATATGTTGCACTATCATTATCAACTTTGCATCTTTTGGCATCAATATAATGAATATGTATATTACTACGATCGAGATTTAATCAACCATTTACATTGGGTGTATGACCATAGAAGGTTTTATTCATGTAAACAGAATAATACTTTCTCTAATTTAAATGAATAACCGTATTGCAATAAACATGATCTAATCATATTCATGCTCAACGCAAACACCAAATAACATTTATTTAGGTTCAACACTAATCCCGAAGGTAGAGGGAGTGTGCGATGGTGATCATATCAACCTTGGAATCATTTTCAACACACATCGTCACCTTGCTTTTAACTAGTCTCAACAACTCATGTTTCGAGTTACTAATCTTAGCAACTAAACCGGTATCAAATACCCAGTGATTACTTCAAACATTAGTATAATACACATCAATAATATGTATATCAAATATACCTTTGTTCACTTTGCCATCCTTCTTATTTGCCAAGTTTTTGGGGCAGTTCCACTTCTAGTGACCATTTCCTTCGGAGTAGAAGCACTCAGTTACAGGCTTGGGTCCAGCTTTTGGCTTCTTCACGGGAGTGGCAACTTGCTTGCCATTCTTCTTGAAGTTCCCTTTTCTTCCCTTGCCTTTTTTCTTGAAACTAGTGGTCTTGTTAACCATCAACACTTGATGCTCTTTCTTGATTTCTACCATTGCCGATTTTCAGTATCGTGAAGAGCTCGGGAATCATTTTTGTCATCCCTTGTATATTATAGTTCATCACGAAGTTCTAGTAGCTTGGTGATAGTGACTAGAGAACTTTGTCATTCACTATCTTATCTGGAAGATTAACTCCCATTTGATTCAAGCGATTGTAGTACCCAAACATTCTGAGCACATGCTCACTGGTTGAGCTATTCTCCTCCATCTTGTTGGCAAAGTACTTGTCAGAGGTCTCATACCTTTCGACACGGGCATCAGTCTGAAATACCAATTTTTAGGTCTTGGAACATCTCATATGCTCCATGGCATTCAAAACGTTTTTGAAGTTCCGGATCTAAGCCGTAAAGAATGACACACTAAACTATCAAGTAGTCATCATATCAAGTTTGTCAAACGTTCATAATGTCTGCATCTGCTTGTAACATCCCAAAATTCTAAATTTTGGAATGTTATATTAAATAAATAATTCTGATTTGTTTGTTTGATTGTTGAGTGATTGATTGTGTGAAATTGAGTGGAATTTGAAACTTTTTGAAAGTTTAATGAGAGGGAATGAAATGACTTTCCTAGGCTTTCTTTTTGACTTTTGATCTCTGGGGATTCAAATTCATTTTATCATCATAACACTAGTGTGAAGATGACATGACTTCTTCCATTTGAAATGAAAAGGGTTTTTGAAAAAAAGAGAATATTTGAATTCCATCTGAAAGTATTTCAAATTCATAAACTTTATGCAACTCATTGATTTTCATGAGGGAAGATAAAATGACTTCTTCAAAGTATATGAAATATGAGTTGGAAGTATGAAGAAAGGTTTGAATTTTTTTAAATTCAAAACCATTTGGAGTTATTTGGTTTATTTCGAATTATTTTTCTCCAAAATTAAACTATATGGAAAATAGGGTCAAATGATTCCCTACATTATAAAAATGGAGAAAATTTAGTTTGAAATAATTTTGGTATCTTAATGTAATTTTATTTGAATTTTAATTGCATCAGTAGCACTTTTTCATTTATTAGAATTTATGTGAATTTTATTTCACCATGTAAAAATGTTCATGTTGTAGGATTTATTCTTCCTGTCATTTTGATATATAATATGTCTATATAAAAGTATTATTGTTTTTCCTTTATCTAGTTTTCTTGTCTGTGCTTTATAAAAAAAAATTAGCCGAAGCCAATGGACCAAGGGCCCACCTAATTTTGTCTCTCTCGCTCTCCCTCGGCCCATCTACGCGCCAGGCTGGTGTGACGCCCGGGTAATTAGGCTACAGTAACCCCACGCTAATCGTGCCATGACACCTCGGTTACTGTTGCTGTCCTCGCAATAATTCAAAATCGTTCAAAATTCAAATTCAAATTTATGACAAGAATATAAGTTTTCAAAAATTAAAACAAAAATGTTCGGTGGTTGCCGAATATTACAAGGGTAATTATGGGGCAACAAACAACTTTTTATAAAATGGCTAAATGGTTTAAAATGATTTAAATAGAAAAGAAAGAAATAATAAAAGAAAACAGAAAACAAACAAACAAAAAAAAGGAAAAGGAAAAGAACCCCCCCCCCCCCGGGCCAGCCGACCCAACTGGCCGGCCCATTCGACCACCGGCTCAATTGGACAAAGGCCCAGCCGGCCACCCCACTCCCCCCATAACCCCCACCCCTGGTCAAACCCTAACCCAACCACCCGCACTCCCCCCCCCACGCTGTTCCCCCCTCCCGATCCAATCTGGATCGGGGACGAGACCCCCACTTGCCCCACCCCGCTCGCCCCCCTCGCTCCCCCCGATCTGGATCGGGGGAAAAGGCGCCCCGACGCCGCTCGACACCCCCCGCTGCCGTCGCGCACCATGGCGCCTCCGCCCTCGTCGCCGAACCCCGACGCCGCACGGTTCTGCCCCGCCGTCGCCGAGAGCCGCCCCATCCCCGTCGCCACGCCGGACGCCCCGACCTCGCCGACGGACGCCGCTCGCCGGAGCCCCTCCACATCGCCTTGCCTCCTCATCGGCCCCGTCAAGCCTCGCCGGACGTCCTCATCCGCTCCATCGTCGGACGACCCCAACCTTCCCCGAGCCCGCTGCCCGTGCCCTACTCCCTCCCCTGTGAGCTCCCCCTCTCCTCGTCCGTCGCCGCGGTCACCGCAATCTGCGCACGCCCCTGGCCATCGCCCTGTACGCGCGCCGCCCGTGCTCACCGCGGCCTCGTCTCGCCCGGCGTACCGTCGCGCCGAGCCGCACCCGCAGTGCTTCTCCTTCCCTGAGTGCTCGCACCTGCCGTGGCCCGCACCACCGCAGCCCCCCGCTACCTCCAACGCGACCACCACCGTCGCTGCTGGCCACCCTTGGCCTCGCCTTCGGCCCCACGCCGGCGATCCCGCGACCGGATGGCCACGGCCTCGCCCCGCAACTGGGCGGGCTACGGCCTCCGCCCGGCGCCCACACCCGTTGCCCGCACACCCGCTAGACCTTTGGCCCACTGACAAAGGGGCCCCAGCCCCAGAACAATAATGTTTCAAAAAAAAGAGAATTAAAAATAATAATTAATAATAAAAAAATAATTAACTAATTAACTAATTAATTAATTAAAGAATTAATTAACTTAATTAATTGTGTTTAACTAACCTAATCAATTAACTAAACTAATTAAACCTGTTTAGTTAGTCATAGACAATGACAGTAGGACCCAGATGTCAGTTTGACTAGGTCAACTGACTAGTTGACCGCGGACACAATAATGACGTCATGCTGACATCACAAGTCACTGTTTTGGATAATTCAGATCTAAAAAAAATTAAATTAATTCTAGAAAATAGATAAATCTTTAAAAATTAATATAAAATAAACTGTAACTCGGATTAAATTATTTTCAACATGAAAGTTGCTCAGAACGACGAGACAAATCCGGATACGCAGCCCGTTCGTCCGCCATGCATCCCTAGCATAGCGAACACACAACTTTCCTCCTCCGGTTCGTTTGTCCGAAAACGCGAAACACCGGGGATAATTTCCCGGATGTTTCCCCCCTTCATCGGTACCACCTCGTACCGCGTTAGGGCACACCTAGCATCACGCTTTGTCATGTCATGCATCGTCCTCCATTTGTTTGCATTATATTTATTGTTTCTTCCCCCTCTTCTCTTGCTAGACACCGAGACCGACGCCGCTGCTACCCAGTACGACTACAGTGTTGACGACCACTCTCTCTTGCCAGAGCAACCAGGCAAGCCCCCCCTTGATCACCAGATATCGCCTACTCTCCTCTATACTGCTTGCATTAGAGTAGTGTAGCATGTTACTGCTTTCCGTTAATCCTATTCTGATGCATAGCCTGTCATTGTTACTACTGTTGTTACTCTACCTGCAATCCTAAATGCTTAGTATAGGATGCTAGTGTTCCATCAGAGGCCCTACACTCTTGTCCGTCTGCCATGCTATACTACTGGGCCGTGATCACTTCGGGAGGTGATCACGGGCATATACTATGCATTACACCGTTACATTACTGGTGATACTGTTTGGAGATGGGGGCTGAAGGGGCAGGTGGCTCCATCCAGGTAGTGGTGGGCCTGAGTTCCCGACAGCCCCCGACTGTTACTTTGTGGCGGAGCGACAGGGCAGGTTGAGACCACCTAGGAGAGAGGTGGGCCTGGCCCTGGTCGGTGTTCGCGGATACTTAACACGTTTAACGAGATCTTGGTATTTGATCTGAGTCTAGCTATTGGCCTATACGCACTAACCATCTACGCGGGGACAGTTATGGGCACTCGGCGTCGTGGTATCAGCCGAAGCCTTCGTGACGTCAGCAACGAAGCGGCGCGCGCTAGATTGGACTGGAACTCCTACTAGGCTAGGTCTGCTTCCGGCCGCCCACGCAACGTGCAGGTGTGCTAAGGGCGATGGGCCCAGACCCCTGGGCGCTTAGGTTTAGACCGGCGTGCTGACCTCTCTGTTGGTCTAGGTGGGGATGCGACGTGTTGATCTTCCGAGGCCGGGCATGACCCAGAAAAGTGTGTCCAGCCAAATGGAATCGAGCGTGTTGGGTTATGTGGTGCACCCCTGCAGGGAAGTTAATCTATTCGAATAGCCGTGATCTTCGGTAACAGGACGACTTGGAGTTGTACCTTGACCTTATGACAACTAGAACCGAATACTTAATAAAACACACCCTTCCAAGTGCCAGATACAACCGGTGATCGCTCTCTCATAGGGCAACGAGGGGAGGATCATTGGTTAGGATTATGCTACGTGATGATACTTGGAGGACTTCAGTCTACTCTCTTCTACATGCTGCAAGACGGAGGCTGCCAGAAGCGTAGTCTTCGAAAGGACTAGCTATCCCCCTCTTATTCCGGCATTCTGCAGTTCAGTCCACATATGATAGCCTTATTCCAGTTGATACCAATGCATACATATGTAGTGTAGCTCCTTGCTTGCGAGTACTTTGGATGAGTACTCACGGTTGCTTTCTCCCTCTTTTCCTCTATCCCTTCTACCTGGTTGTCGCAACCAGATGTTGGAGCCCAGGAGCCAGACGCCACCATCGACGACGACTCCTACTACACCGGAGGTGCCTACTACTACGTGCTGCCCGCTGACGACGACCAGGAGTAGTTAGGAGGATCCCAGGCAGGAGGCCTGCGCCTCTTTCGATCTGTATCCCAGTTTGTGCTAGCCTTCTTAAGGCAAACTTGTTTAACTTATGTCTGTACTCAGATATTGTTGCTTCTGCTGACTCGTCTATGATCGAGCTCTTGTATTCGAGCCCTCGAGGCCCTTGGCTTGTAATATGATGCTTGTATGACTTATTTTATTTGTAGAGTTGTGTTGTGATATCTTCCCGTGAGTCCCTGATCTTGATCGTACACGTTTGCGTGTATGATTAGTGTACGGTCAAACCGGGGGCGTCACAAGTTGGTATCAGAGCCGACTGCCTGTAGGAATTCCCCTTCCACACTCCTTGGACGAAGTTGAGTCTAGACATTACAAAACTTTTACTAACATGGCTGTGTGCCTTACGGGCCCACGTCGCCATTGGGTGGTATTAGGATCTTTTATTCCTCGTCTATACTCTGGGATTCTGACTCTCTCCTACTCGGGTTAAATGATTTTGCTAAAATCTAACTCTAAGTTCTCGTTACCACTTCCTGCCGAAGAGCCCCTTCATTACAGATGATTGACTGATTCAACAGAAGATTCTGACAATACTCTCCGATGTTCTCCCGAAACCTTATGCCATTGCTTTTGCAATTCCCTACCACCGAAATATCCCTATGGATAAGTATTTAGACCTGTCGTGCTTAATTTTATTCCCAGTCGATCTTGTTATTATAAGATACCCCGAGAATACTTTGTGCCTACTGCCTTGCAATTCTTTGCCACATGCATACCACTACGGATTATTACTCGCATTTATCGAGTATCCGCTCATCCCCAGATATTCATGCAATTCACCAAATTCTTCAAAATACCATTCGGTCTTCCAAAAATCCCGAGCAACCTATTGCTCCTGAAATTCTTGCTTGCTTGCATTATGGTTAATCCCATAAGTATAGTAATCTTATTGGCAACCTTTGTCAATATCATTTTGAGTCCATTGACTCAATATGTTGCGAATGCTCGCAATCCTCACTTAGATCATAGAATTCATCCTTCCAGCTCAGATGTCATTTAAAACATGAGCTGGTCCTCGGCCAATCAGATTGCCATCGATTTTACCCCTAAGTCTATTCAACTTGTCCGTCCTTGATCAGAGCGTTTGCTCCTGATCCCTTGATTTGAAATTCATAATTCCTTTGTTATTTAAACGTTGAATTATTCAGATGTTCTGTAAAACGATGCATTTGCATTCTTTCTTCCTCTGATTGGGTATCGATACTCACATCAGCTCCATTGTGGATCACCATATCCACTGTTGGATTATTATCCGACAATGTCCTTCATAATTAATCACCTTGTGAGTTCTTTCTCCGATACATAATGCCTTTGGTAATTTGTATCCTCTCCTTTTGCCAACCATGCTCTGCTTTCGAGCTGGTAATATTTACTCTCAAAGCTTGTGGTATATGTTTCCACGATACCCTGACGGGTTGAACCTATGCCTTCCTTAATTTGTGTGACCTCGAAAGTTATGCGGGTTATACCCTGCTGACGCTTCGTTAGATAACTTTTCAACACTACAACTTCGAAAAGGGGAGGTAAATGTAAGGTTATGCATTGAAGAAGTGGGAGTCGACCTTGAACTTTGTGTTCATGCCCATGGAAATGATGTAGATCTTATCATGAAAGCTTCTCTTAAATTAATTACTCCCATGGTATAAGTTCATATTATATCTGGGATCTGGCCTTTTGCAATCGTGGTTTCGACCATGTTCTCTTTTAGGTACCGTTTCTCAAGCAAGTTTAAGCACTTGTCTTCTGCAGAGCAATACCCCAGTCCAACCTCTACTTTGATCTGTCATCGAGTATTACCCCCTGGTATCTCGAGGATACCACGGAATACATAACTTCTTATGAGTTCTTCATCAACTAATATTCTTGCCGATTCCATTTTTCCAACGGGTTCTCAGTTGTTAGAACCCCTCAAGGACACCGACAACTGAATTGAGTCCGCACTACAATTCAACAACTCTTGGTAACCTTCATTACTTACGAGTCTGAACTCGATCACGTCATTCCGAGCCTACTCGGCTATATCATTATCGTGCCAAATTTTAACTGTGCTACCTGGTCCTTCTTTCCGGAGCACAATTTCGACGATGGGCTAAGCTTACGTCGATCTTCCTTGTCTTATCGTTTCACCTCAAACAACAAACTTGATTTCAAGTTTGTGTCGTACCCATGGTTCCAATAACCTTTCGCTTCATCATTCGTTTGACTTGATGTCATCGTCGACCGATTACATCTCCATGAAACCTCTCGACAGAAATTGTCATGATCATCATCAACATTTCGAGCTCCTCAAGGATATCAATTGAATTCCTGATGAGAAATACCATCCTTGCCCTCGATGATTTGTGTTATCATCGACCACTCGATTGCCTTCCGTTCAGCACAAACTTGTTCGTGTTTTGTGTTATACCTTGAGATCCTTGCTATCCAGCATTTGTTCTCCTTTACTTTGGAGTATTACCATCTTTTATGTAAAGAATGTTGTGATAATTTCACCACCTCTTAAGAATTCTTGGTATCGTGATACTTCTCACCATCACCATTCTTTCTTGGTCCTCGTGTTGATTCCAACCGGGGTACCAACAAGTGAACGGTGTTGTTTGGATTCTGCACTTCTAGCAACCCTATTGCTTTGAAGTTAATGGTCGGCCGTTCATTCTTAGACTATATATTATCGAATCACCATTCTGATATTGGTCATGCAACCCAACCCATATTTTGGGTGCACCTTTCAACCAATGTTTAATTGTGTATGTTTTCCACGAGCATATTTCCTTATATCATTTGATCTGACAAATGTTATCTCCTTGTTCACTTAATTGTGGAAATCCATCTTTTGGAAATCTCGATGAATTGCCGTTGAGTTCACCAGAGACCTCCTTGTCCTCTCCTTGGATTAGTGATGAACTCTTGTTAAAGGATATCACTTCATAGTTCATTTCCCGAGTATCTTACATTGTCATCTCGTCAATTGTGTTGCACCTTTTCTTCTCAGGCTTACTAAGTCGGAGGTATCCTGGCACTAATCAGATCTGAATCTAGGTCAGGTATGATGGTTGGAACATATTTCCAAGAGTTACAACAATGGTCCTTATGTGACCCGGTAAGGTCATGTCATGCCTAGCACACCTGGCTGGAGGCCCAATTGTTATAGTTTCCCTTTTCAGCCAGGCTATCCTTTCTTCCATGAGGAAATTGTAAGACTTATTCTATAAGTTCTTCCTGATGGACCCTTTTTGTTTCCAAAGTTTGAACTTGCTTGAAGACCATGCAATGCTATCTCGAAGCATGTTTGTGGTACTCCGATTTTCAACAAGGACATTTGAAGCCAATGCTAAATGTTTCCTGCTAAATTATCCAAACACCGCTGTATGGGTAATGTCATGAAATTTCTCTCCCCTACCTAAAGAGTTTTTCTACGTTATATCCTATCATGGATATCATGCTCTGCTTGTCCTTGGGAAGGATATACCCCTGAAAGATGTTTTTAAACACATTTTTCCTTTCCATTGTTCTGTTTAACCTGAGGATCACATTTTCCTTTCCATTGGTTTGTTTAACCTTTCTTGTGATCTATATGATCTAAACAGTAAGATTCTTCTGCTCATGTAAACACATCGGTGTACAATTCTGTCAGCAAGACCCTGTTACTATTGTTTATGACATTCCGGTAGCCACCGATGGATGAGAACTTTGCCTATTGGTCCGCCTCGTTCAATGAGCAGGAAAATGGTTCTCTTCGTCCCTCGCCCTTGGTACCGACGCTGTTGCCAACACAACTGGCAGGCTACCCTCTGACATGCCTTATCTACATGATCGTGCAAGGCATCACCGCCCTTCCTACTTTTACCCCACATGGTGGGCCCATAACCCACAGTTCCACGGGATCGAAACCTGACTCTCCTGTACACCCTGTTGTCAAACTTATTCCCCACGCTTGACTTCGTATGTAATTCATGGGCCACCTGCCTAGTGATCTATTCTGGTATCAGGCGCAATACTTATTCCCATTGCTCTGAACCCCTTTCACATTTCGTATCATGCAACAAATGATTGCCTATCCACTTGAAACTTCTTATTGCACCTTCGTACCTTGCTCTCGATATTTTCTTCAGTTTCAATTTGAGAGTTACTTTCTACCACCTTCCCCGATGTTATCGACCAGGTAGTCAACCTTGTAGAGGTCTGCTCTCTTGGAATAACCACCCTTTATTCTTTCGTAAGAATGTTGGAGATCCTGAAGAAAGGACGACAATTTCATCATGATGCGATGAAGCAGAGAAATGAAGACGTCCATGTAAGGGATCGACCTCTTCGAGAAGAGCAACCAAGACCGAGAAGATCCGTTAGAATTTCACAACCACAAATTTCCCCCTTACACCACCTCTTAAATCTCGGGACGAGATTTCTTGTAGTGGAGGAGAATTGTGACGCCCGGGTAATTAGGCTACAATAATCCCATGCTAATCGTGCCACGACACCTCGGTTACTGTTGCTGTCCTCGCAATAATTCGAAACCGTTCAAAATTCAAATTCAAATTTATGACAAGAATAAAAGTTTTCAAAAATTAAAACAAAAATGTTTGGTGGTTGCCGAATATTACAAGGGTAATTATGGGGCAACAAACACCTTTTTATAAAATGGCTAAATGGTTTAAAATGATTTAAACAGAAAAGAAAGAAATAATAAAAGAAAACAGAAAACGAACAAACAAAAAAAAGGGAAAAGGAAAAGAACCCCCCCGGGCCAGCCGACCCAACCGGCCGGCCCATTCGACCACCGGCCCAACTGGACAAAGGCCCAGCCGGCCACCCCACTCCCCCATAACCCCAACCCCTGGTCAAACCCTAACCCAACCACCCGCACCCCTCACGCCGTTCCCCCCTCCCGATCCAATCTGGATCGGGGACGAGACCCCCACTCGCCCCACCCCGCTCGCCCCCCTCGCTCCCCCTGATCTGGATCGGGGGAAAAGGCGCCCCGACGCCGCTCAACACCCCCCGCTGCTGTCACGCACCATGGCGCCTCCGCCCTCGTCGCCGAACCCCGACGCCACCCGGTTCTGCCCCGCCGTCGCCGAGAGCCGCCCCATCCCCGTCGCCACGCCGGATGCCCCGACCTCGCCGACGGACGCCGCTCGCCGGAGCCGCTCCACGTCGCCTCGCCTCATCATCGGCTCCGTCAGGCCTCGCCGGACGTCCTCATCCTCTCCATCGTCGGACCACCCCAACCTTCCCCGAGCCCGCTGCCCGTGCCCTACTCCCTCCCCTGTGAACTCCCACTCTCCTCGTCCGTCGCCGCGGTCACCGCACTCTGCGCATGCCCCTGGCCATCGCCCTGTACGCGCACCGCCCGTGCTCACCGCGGCCTCGTCTCGCCTGGCGTACCGTCGCGCCGAGCCACACCCGCAGTGCTTCTCCTTCCCGGAGCGCTCGCATCTGCCGTGGCCCACACCACCGCAGCCCCCTGCTACCTCCGACGCGACCACCACCGCCGCTGCTGGCCACCCTTGGCCTCGCCTTCGGCCCCATGCCGGCGACCCCGTGACCGGATGGCCACGGCCTCGCCCCGCAACCGGGCGGGCTACGGCCTCCGCCCGGCGCCCACACCCGTTGCCCGCACACCCGCGAGACCTTTGGCCCACTCACAAAGGGGCCCCAGCCCTAGAACAATAATGTTTTAAAAAAAGAGAATTAAAAATAATAATTAATAATAAAAAATAATTAACTAATTAACTAATTAATTAATTAATTAATTAAAGAATTAATTAACTTAATTAATTGTGTTTAACTAACCTAATCAATTAACTAAACTAATTAAACCTGTTTTGCTAGTCATAGACAATGACAGTAGGACCCACATGTCAGTTTGACTAGGTCAACTGACTAGTTGACCGCTGACACAATAATGACGTCATGCTGACATCACAAGTCACTGTTTTGGATAATTCGGATTTAAAAAAATAAATTAATTCTAGAAAATAGATAAATCTTTAAAAATTAATATAAAATAAACCGTAACTCGGATTAAATTATTTTCAACATGAAAGTTGCTCAGAACGACGAGGCGAATCCGGATACGCAGCCCGTTCGTCCGCCACGCATCCCTAGCATAGCGAACACACAACTTTCCCCCTCCGGTTCGTCTGTCCGAAAACGCGAAACACCGGGGATAATTTCCCGGATGTTTCCCCCCTTCACCGGTACCACCTCGTATCGCGTTAGGGCACACCTAGCATCACGCTTTGTCATGTCATGCATCGTCATGCATTTGTTTGCATTATATTTATTGTTTCTTCCCCCTCTTCTCTCGCTAGACACCGAGACCGACGCTGCTGCTACCCAGTACGACTACAGTGTTGACGACCACTCTCTCTTGCCAGAGCAACCAGGCAAGCCCCCCCCCTTGATCACCAGATATCGCCTACTCTCCTCTATACTGCTTGCATTAGAGTAGTGTAGCATGTTACTGCTTTCCGTTAATCCTATTCTGATGCATAGACTGTCATTGTTACTACTGTTGTTACTCTTCCTGCAATCCTAAATGCTTAGTATAGGATGCTAGTGTTCCATCAGAGGCCCTACACTCTTGTCCGTCTGCCATGCTATACTACTGGGCCGTGATCACTTCGGGAGGTGATCACGGGCATATACTATGCATTACACCGTTACATTACTGGTGATACTGTTTGGAGATGGGGGCTGAAGGGGCAGGTGGCTCCATCCAGGTAGTGATGGGCCTGAGTTCCCCACAGCCCCCGACTGTTACTTTGTGGCGGAGCGACAGGGCAGGTTGAGACCACCTAGGAGAGAGGTGGGCCTGGCCCTGGTCAGTGTTCACGGATACTTAACACGTTTAACGAGATCTTGGTATTTGATCTGAGTCTGGCTATTGGCCTATACGCACTAACCATCTACGCGGGGATAATTATGGGCACTCGACGTCGTGGTATCAGCCGAAGCCTTCATGACGTCAGCAACGGAGCGGCGCGCGCTGGATTGGACTAGAACGCCTACTAGGCTAGGTCTGCTTCCGGCCGCCCACGCAACATGCAGGTGTGCTAAGGGCGATGGGCCCAGACCCCTGGGCGCTTAGGTTTAGACCGGCGTGCTGACCTCTCTGTTGGTCTAGGTGGGGCTGCAACGTGTTGATCTTCCGAGGCCGGGCATGACCCAGAAAAGTGTGTCCGGCCAAATGGGATCGAGCGTGTTGGGTTATGTGGTGCACCCCTACAGGGAAGTTAATCTATTCGAATAGCCGTGATCTTCGGTAACAGGACGACTTGGAGTTGTACCTTGACCTTATGACAACTAGAACCGGATACTTAATAAAACACACCCTTCCAAGTGCCAGATACAACCGGTGATCGCTCTCTCACAGGGCGACGAGGGGAGGATCATCAGTTAGGATTATGCTACGTGATGATACTTGGAGGACTTCAGTCTACTCTCTTCTACATGCTGCAAGACGGAGGCTGCCAGAAGCGTAGTCTTTGAAAGGACTAGCTATCCCCCTCTTATTCCGGCATTCTGCAGTTCAGTCCAAATATGATAGCCTTATTCCAGTTGATACCAATGCATACATATGTAGTGTAGCTCCTTGCTTGTGAGTACTTTGGATGAGTACTCACGGTTGCTTTCTCCTTCTTTTCCCTCTATCCCTTCTACCTGGTTGTCGCAACCAGATGTTGGAGCCCAGGAACCCGACGCCACTGTCGACGACGACTCCTACTACACCGGAGGTGCCTACTACTACGTGCTGCCCGCTAACGACGACCAGGAGTAGTTAGGAGGATCCCAGGCAGGAGGCCTGCGCCTCTTTCGATCTGTATCCCAGTTTGCGCTAGCCTTCTTAAGGCAAACTTGTTTAACTTATGTCTGTACTCAGATATTATTGCTTCCGCTGACTCGTCTATGATCGAGCCCTTGTATTCGAGCCCTTGAGGCCCGTGGCTTGTAATATGATGCTTGTATGACTTATTTTATTTGTAGAGTTGTGTTGTGATATCTTCCCGTGAGTCCCTGATCTTGATCGTACACGTTTGCGTGTATGATTAGTGTACGGTCAAACCGGGGGCGTCACAGCTGGCCCAGCAGCCACGCGCACGCCCGCAGCCCCTTCGCCTCGGTCGCCCGCTCCCTCCTCGCTCGCCCTGTGCCGCTGACCGCTCGGGCCCACTGCCCGATCGCCCCGCCCGCATCTTCCTCTTCTTCCTCCCCACGCCAGAACCACCGCCGCTGCCGCCGTATCCCGGAGATCACGGGATCCTCCCCCGATTTGCCCCCTCCACCAAGGAAACCCCTCCCCCCTATATATATACCCCTCCCATCACCCCGTTCTACCCCTTCCTGACCCCCGAACCCCTCTCCATCGCCTGCAATCCCTCGCCGGAGCCCGAGCTCCGCCGCCACACCATTGCCGCCGCAGCACTCGACCCCGACCACCTTGCCGCCACCTAAGATCACCACCGCAACCCTATCGCTCGTTCGCATCTCCCCGTGCCTTCGCCCGAGCCTGAAACCCACCGGAGCACCGTCATCCGCCGACGCCCGAACGCCATCGCCGCCTCAACCTCACTGCCGTCCTCCTCTGACGTCCCCGAGCTCACCGCCGACCACCATCGGCATCGCCGTTGTCTTCCGCATCGCCTGGGCCGCTTCACCGTCGTCGAGGACCACCGAAGGCCTCACCTGCATCGTCCCCGAGCCGCCACCGCCGCCGACGACCTCGCCGGAGCTCGCCCCACCGCGGTGAGCCATTTCCCTCCGTCCGATCTGTTATTGACGCTCTAGATTAGATCTAACGAACGGTTAGGTTTTTCTGTTTATAGATCGGTTTAGTTCCGGTTTGTTTCAGTTTTATTCGGTTTAGATCAGTTCAGGTCGAGTCGGTTTAGCCGATCGGTCTTTCTGTTTTAGCCCGTACATGTTTCTACTATTTTCCGCCCGAGCGCTGTTTAATTTCAGCTCGCACACCCCGTAGCGCCCGTTAGTTTTTTTTCGTTTCTGTTTTAAAAACAGAATAGTTCTGATTTTATATTGCTTATAACTTTTATGTTTTAGATCCAAATTGATTGATTCTTTTTGCATTAGATTCAAAATTTGTTGATGTTTCTGTTTGTACCATTGGATTTCAAATGTGAGTAGTTTAAAATTGAATTTGATGAAATTTATCCAAATCGCTATTTTGGCCATATCTTGAGTTTTATGAAATATTTTTGATTGATTCTTTTTGCTACTGTTTTGTTACTGTTTTGTCTATCCAGTAGCTTATACTTATTCATTTTTTTAGTTTAATTTAATTAGGTTTATTGCGAAAACAGTACTGTTTTGCTTATGTAGTTGTTTTGGTCATATAATTGGTGTTTTTAATTATTTTTAGTTAATTCCTTTTGTAAATTTTTACATGTTGTCATATGTTTATGTTAGACCGCAGTAGATAAATTTTTGTAGTTATTTACTAGTGTTTAGCTACTATTTTAGTATTTGTTTGTTTAGTTCATAGTGATAGTTGATAAAAGTAGTTCCATTAGTTTCAAAAGTAACTCTTTTTGCCACTTCATTATATGTTGTCATTGATTCTGTTATTTAGGAGTAAATTAGTTTGATAATTATTTTAGTATTGTTTACTTTTGTCTTTTGCTAGTTGTTATAGTTGTTCTGGTGTTAACTAGTCAGTTACAATAGTTTTCATACTAGTTCCTTTTGCTAGTAAATGCTTTAGTAAATTTTTCGTTGTTGTTTTATTAGAATTTTATTTTCTTTACTGTAGAAAAGTTATTAGAGTAATTTAGTGATGTTATGTAAGATTTGTGTGAATTTGGTCTCCACTAGTTTTCCTTGAAGTTTTCTTTCGAAGTTTTCCTTTGGTTTTTATTTGGTTTTCTTCTTGTTTTTTTATTGTTATTTTGAGTGCTAGTATTGTTTATATGATTAGCATGTTTGACTATATAGATTTACATCGGAGTGACAAATAGTTTTATCAAGTTTCCAAGAGCGTTTATATCTTCATCAACATACCAGGCAAGTTCACTTTAACCATGTTTTTCATACCTATATTTTTATTGCATTTAGTGTCATCCTTGCAACAACTTCTCCAACAGTGATATTGATTCTTGTAGTTGAGTAGAATGCATGAGGTAGGAACCCACCTCCCTGTTACCAAGCCCGGGACGTATATAGTTTTAATGCTACGCTGTAGTAGACGGGGTTGGTATGAGTGCTCGGGAGTGGTGTGAGAATGAAGGACTTTACGTCAAAGACGACAACTTCATGATGGCATCTGCAAGGACTGCATCTTCAGGACTCCTCAAGATTTCGAGTCTCGAGACAAGAATTCAATACACACTACTGGGTGAAGGACGGTTGACGGGCACCCTGAAGAAACCAGTGGTTGGCCGGGATGCATGGAGAAGCGCCATGACATCTTGCGGAAAGCTTCGCCCAGACTCAAAGAGACGGAAGGATACTTCATCCCCGGAAGCTTACCTGTGCAACCGCAAGTCACTATGGGCTCTGGCTTGGTTGACCTTAGTGGTGACTCTGGCTGGGACGGTGCTAGCAGATGTAGAACTACGGTAGGATTGGATGAGCACCAGACAGTGGTCAGAGGAACTCTTTGGAAGACCATGTTTCGGTCATCTTGTTCTCAAACACCCTGAAGTGCGAGAATGAAAAGAGAGGGGTCGAATCTTGCGGGTAAAGTGTACA
The DNA here is from genome assembly GCF_018294505.1 of Triticum aestivum. Classification (NCBI taxonomy): domain Eukaryota; kingdom Viridiplantae; phylum Streptophyta; class Magnoliopsida; order Poales; family Poaceae; genus Triticum; species Triticum aestivum. The sequence continues at coordinate 613,762,844 of NC_057800.1, forward strand.
AACCTCTGCAGAGGGTTAAAACCTAATCGATTAGCCGTGTCCCCGGTTACGGACAATTTGAGCCTCTGGACTTGGATCTATCTCGGAACTCTCAACACCGGATTGATAACTTAATTGTGGGCAACTTATGATGATTTGGGCTATGAGACATCGGTTGGCGGAACCATGTCATGATAGAAAACTCCATAGTACAGACTCCTGATATTCCTTTGTTGTAGGGAAAATAAAACCAGCTTTTACGCAAAACATCAGACACAGAGCCACAAAGCCATATTGCATATAGAATGGTTTTATCATTTGTTTTCCTCATATTGTGATCTTGCTAGTACATTCAATGTACTGACCTACACGGCTGCAATGTCTCATGTTGCAGATATGTTCCTTTCGATGAGTAAGAGTATGGTACAGGGTTACGATCTATACTCAACCTGCCGATGGCGTTGATGGGACTCCACACCTGATTGTTTGTTTCCGCTGAGACTTATGAGGTATATATCTGTTTTACATTATTTATACATGTGATTGCACTTTGATATATACATTGATGTACTGTGTGTGTGCCAACATACCGATCCAGGGATGACACAGATACACAGAGGCTTGACCGTCTGAGGTCGGGTCGCCACAGATATGGTATCAGAGCACATGTTGACTGTAGGACGTGGCCCTAGAAATCAGAAAAGCCCCTAGGACAGGAAATCTCTAAAACTCTATTTTCAAATGAATCCATTACTTCTCATCTTTTCTGATTTTATCAAATATCCTCTCTTCCCTCAAATTGTTAGAATATACCACTTTCCCTTTTGACCACACGGAGGATCAACTAAAGACGCTCCAAGAAGGACAAGATATTGGACAACCGATGACCATTTCAGAGTACAGAGGATTTCACCATGCATTAGAAGAGTTGAAGCTTCAACGGTTGAAGACTCCAAAGACTTGAAGAATCTGAAGAATTATTTGACCTTTAGAAGACCAAACCCATGTTATATACTTACGTTAGATGCGACGATTTGTGAGGTGTCATTTGTTTGATGTTTTTCCGACGGCCACAAATAAAACCCATTTTCAAAACTATTGTTTGTATTGTGTGTATCCCTCCCCACCCCTCTCTTATCTCACCCTAAAACCCTTGGACCCAGTAGATGATGAATGAAGTTGGACTGGTATTCTCTGGACCGAAAAACCAAAGCCGAAGCAGAGCTATGGATTCAGAACATGGAAAATCACTTCGGGAGCGATTTGATTTCAAGGAAGAATGAAGTATCATACGCTCTCCAGTACCTTGAAGGAAGTGCTGCGACATGGTGGCAGATGCATCAAGCTATACAGGGATGGAATGGAGCAAGGACTTGGGAAGAATTCAAGAGGACTCTGACAAGATCCCGCCTTATCCGGAAGAGCCATGATACCCCAAGAAATAAACCTCGTGCCTGCAAGATTTGCGGAGAAATAGGAAACACCCAGGAGGAACACAAGGATGGATGCCCTCGTTGTGAGGAGAAACACCCAGCTGAGGAATGCCCAACTAGTCAGGTGACTTGTTTCTTGTGTGAAGGAACCACCCACTATCCAGCTCAGTGTCACATTTACACCACAGTGCAACAAATTATTCAGAAGCAGGAAGAAGGAATGACAGAAGCCCTCCAAGAAGTTATGAAAGAACCTGTGATTAAGGAAAGTGTTGAAGACCCTGATGGAGAAAGCCTCAACAGATTTTACTCCAATGCCTGTTATTCATGTGGAGAAGAAGGACATATTTCACAGTATTGCACCAAGGAAAGAAAAGAGTATTTGGGATACTTCCCGACAGAAGCAGTGGAGTTTGATCCACGGGGAATAGAACGTTTGATCAGAATGAAGAAAACCAGGAAGAGAAAACAAAGACACCCTCAGAACAACCCAATTTCTGCAAAGAGGGACAAGAGTCATATTACCTGTTTTGAATGTAAGGGCGTCGGGCATTATGCCAATGATTGTCTCGAAAGGAAGCAAGGAACTCAAGGAGCAGGCACCATCACCAAGAAGCCTCGATACATGCCGGAAGTTATTTGTTTTCGTTGCAAGGAAGCAGGACATTTTGCTAGGGATTGTTCAAATCATGAGAAAGCTGGAGCTGAGTAGTAGAGATGTTGATATCAGTAATAAGGGTAGTAAGGAAAACACTTTTTCGTGAGAATGCGGGCTGGAGTTATGTAATAGATTACTCAGAGATTGTAATAATTCTTGACTCAATAAAGTTGATATGTCATATGCTGAAAGGCTTTAAGGAGTTGTTATGTTTTATCTTGGAAATTAATATTCTGGGTGAACATGGAAGAAAATGAGTTGTGATACATAAACTAGATGTTGGAAATTGAGTTTGAAGTTCTTTTTGGATGATATGAATGTGTACCCAAGGAGATATGTACCTTATTCTGAGCACCATTTTTGTTTTACAACTGCAGATGACGACCCTTTATGAGTCTTTCCTCAAGGGACAGGAAACGATCATGACCCCGACAAGTGATCATGATTACCCAAAAATCCTGAAGGACATGATGAAGCATATTCACCTTGAAGGAGATGCAGTCTACAAAGGCTACCCCTTCATGCAAAAGGGAGTGGAACTTTGGTATGTGGAGGTACACCTCCACCGTATGAAAGGAGTTTGCCCAAAGACGATGGGGCAGTACTTTTTCATCTCACGTGTACCACAAGCAACTTTATTCGACGCTGTTCATGAAGCAGCCATGGAAGCCATACGCCATATCGGAGAAATACTTGAAGCAAGACTCTGTTATACTCAGGAATACCTAAGAGAAGTGCATGCAGAGATGATGGAGACGAAGCTCAAGGCCACCATGATGAAACAGAAGATTAAAGATTTCAAGGAGCATGTCGCACAATTCCAGTGGGACTGAAGGATTCTCAAGGAGGAAAAATGAAAAAAAGTGAGAAGTAATGCTTGACCATACCAAACCATGTGGATGGCGGCATTTGTAATGAAGTACCTTTTTGGAATTTGGATTTACGAAAAATGGTTAAGGATATAATAAAATATTTGATATGAAACTAATATGATTTATGGATGAACTAATGCATTTCATTTTTAAGTGTGGTAGTACTTCGTAAAGCCACATGATCAATGAAGAAAGAAAGGTGTTGTTCATGACGGTCCGCAGAAAGGAGCTAGACGAAACAAGTTGGAGTTTGATTATGATGGTTACCGCAAGAGTATGACCAAATGAAGTATTATTGGATTTAAAGTAGGTGTAATGTTGGAATATGGAACAACTGTAACTCCACGGATGAGTTAACACTATGCAAGTGCTGAAGTGGACCCATAACCCACAGGCCCAGGATTTGACCAAGGCACAAGCACAATCTTGTTGAAGGAAGAATTCTGGAAGAATATGTGAATTGATCAACAGACGTTACATAGGATGTTACATAAACCCCGAGATTTTGAAGAACGATAGATGTCTTGTTCAGCTTGCAGAAACAATGGATTTATTCGAACTCAGTTCGTCGACAAGAGAAATTCTGCAATGCTTGTGAGTATGCCCAAGTGTTAGAATACGTGATTCGATGTCTGCATATGTAGTAATGGTTCAAGTACGGGATGGATTGGCCCCCATACCGGAGACTTCTATCATGAACTATCATATGTTGATGGAAAATCAGAGAGCCTTGAAAACACTAGAAGAGTGTCGACATGATAAGCCAAGACCGTAGAATGGTAGGATGATTGATCCATGTACCAGGCACCTCTTGCCAATCGTAGGATATACGGTGAGATTCAACCACACCCATTTTTATGTAGGAGAAACCATACATGGTTGACCACCATGAGAATTTCGATAGTTATTTAGTATTGGCGACAGACCGGTCAGCTAAGAAGACCCAGTCTCAGAAGAATGTCACCAGGATGAAAGAACATGTTTGAGGAAAAGGTTATGCCCCGACCGGAAGAGCACCGTGAAAGAGCTATTCCGGAGTATATGAGAACATCAACACCAGCAACACAAAAGGAAGGAGTACATAAGTTTCTGTCAGAAACATAACCCTGCTTTTAAGTGTGGTAGCACCCCAGACCTCTCCGGACAATGGATTTATTGGAAGACCCCCAAACCCTAACCTTTTCTTGCTAGCCTCTTCAAATCTCGAGGACGAGATTCATTTTAAGTGTGGTAGATTTGTAACATCCCAAAATTCTAAATTTTGGAATGTTATATTAAATAAATAATTCTGATTTGTTTGTTTGATTGTTGAGTGATTGATTGTGTGAAATTGAGTGGAATTTGAAACTTTTTGAAAGCTTAATGAGAGGGAATGAAATGACTTTCCCAGGCTTTCTTTTTGACTTTTGATATCTGGGGATTCAAATTCATTTTATCATCATAACACTAGTGTGAAGATGACATCACTTCTTCCATTTGAAATGAAAAGGGTTTTTGAAAAAAAGAGAATATTTGAATTCCATCTGAAAGTATTTCAAATTCATAAACTTTATGCAACTCAATGATTTTCATGAGGGAAGATAAAATGACTTCTTCAAAGTATATGAAATATGAGTTGGAAGTATGAAGAAAGGTTTGAAGATGGTTTGAATTTTTTTAAATTCAAAACCATTTGGAGTTATTTTATTTATTTCGAATTATTTTTCTCCAAAATTAAACTATATGGAAAATAGGGTAAAATGATTCCCTACATTATAAAAATGGAGAAAAATTAGTTTGAAATAATTTTGGCATCTTAATGTAATTTTATTTGAATTTTAATTGCATCAGTAGCACTTTTTGATTTATTAGAATTTATGTGAATTTTATTTCACCATGTAAAAATGTTCATGTTGTAGGATTTATTCTTCCTGTCATTTTGATATATAATATGTCTATATAAAAGTATTATTGTTTTTCCTTTATTTAGTTTTCTTGTCTCTGCTTTATAAAAAAAATTAGCCGAAGCCAACGGACCAAGGGCCCACCTAATTTTCTCTCTCTCACTCTCCCTTAGCCCATCTACGCGCCACGCTGGCCCAGCAGCCACGTGCATGCCCGGAGCCCCTTCGCCTCGGTCGCCCGCTCCCTCCTCGCTCGCCCTGTGCCGCTGACCGCTCGGGCCCACTGCCCGATCGCCCCGCCCGCATCTTCCTCTTCTTCCTCCCCACGCCAGAACCACCGCCGCCGCCGCCGTATCCTGGAGATCGCGGGATCCTCCCCCGATTCGCCCCCTCCACCAAGGAAACCCCTCCCCCTATATATATAACCATCCCCTCACCTCGTTCTACCCCTTCCTGACCCCCGAACCCCTCTCCATCGCCTGCAATCCCTCGCCGGAGCTCGAGCTCCGCCGCCACACCATTGCCGCCGCAGCACTCGACCCCGACCACCTTGCCGCCACCTAAGATCACCACCGCAACCCCATCGCTCGTTCGCATCTCCCCGTGCCTTCGCCCGAGCCCAAAACCCACTGGAGCGCTGTCATCCGCCTACGCCCGAACGCCATCGCCGCCTCAACCTCACCGCCGTCCTCCTCTGACGTCCCCGAGCTCACCGCCGACCACCATCGGCATCGCCGTTGTCTTCCGAATCGCCTGGGCGTCTTCACCGTCGTCGAGGACCACTGGAGGCCTCACCTGCATCGTCCCCGAGCCGCCACCGCCGCCGACGACCTCGCCGGAGCTCGCCCCACCGCGGTGAGCCATTCCCCTCCGTCCGATCTGTTATTGACGCGCTAGATTAGATCTAACGAACGGTTAGGTTTTTCTGTTTATAGATCGGTTTAGTTCCGGTTCGTTTTAGTTTTATTCGGTTTAGATCGGTTCAGGTCGAGTCAGTTTAGCCGATCGGTCTTTCTGTTTTAACTCGTACACGTTTCTACTATTTTCCGCCCGAGCGCTGTTTAGTTTCAGCTCGCACACCTCGTAGCGCCCGTTAGTTTTTTTTTCGTTTCTGTTTTAAAAACAGAATAGTTCTGATTTTATATTGCTTATAACTTTTATGTTTTAGATCCAAATTGATTGATTCTTTTTGCATTAGATTCAAAATTTGTTGAAGTTTCTGCTTGTACCATTGGATTTCAAATGTGAGTAGTTTAAAACTGAATTTGATGAAATTTATCCAAATCGCTATTTTGGCCGTATCTTGAGTTTTATGAAATATTTTTGATTGATTCTTTTTGCTACTGTTTTGTTACTGTTTTGTCTATCCAGTAGCTTATAGTTATTCATTTTTTTAGTTTAATTTAATTAGGTTTATTGCGAAAACAGTACTGTTTTGCTTATGTAGTTGTTTTGGTCATATAATTGGTGTTTTTAATTATTTTTAGTTAATTCCTTTTGTAAATTTTTACATGTTGTCATATGTTTATGTTAGACCGCAGTAGATAAATTTTTGTAGTTATTTACTAGTGTTTAGCTACTATTTTAGTATTTGTTTGTTTAGTTCATAGTGATAGTTGATAAAAGTAGTTCCATTAGTTTCAAAAGTAACTCTTTTTGCCACTTCATTATATGTTGTCATTGATTCTGTTATTTAGGAGTAAATTAGTTTGATAATTATTTTAGTATTGTTTACTTTTGTCTTTTGCTAGTTGTTATAGTTGTTCTGGTGTTAACTAGTCAGTTACAATAGTTTTCATACTAGTTCCTTTTGCTAGTAAATGCTTTAGTAAATTTTTCGTTGTTGTTTTATTAGAATTTTATTTTCTTTACTGTAGAAAAGTTATTAGAGTAATTTAGTGATGTTATGTAAGATTTGTGTGAATTTGGTCTCCACTAGTTTTCCTTGAAGTTTTCTTTCGAAGTTTTCCTTTGGTTTTTATTTGGTTTTCTTCTTGTTTTTTTATTGTTATTTTGAGTGCTAGTATTGTTTATATGATTACCATATTTGACTATATAGATTTACATCGGAGTGACGAATAGTTTTATCAAGTTTCCAAGAGCGTTTATATCTTCATCAACATACCAGGCAAGTTCACTTTGACCATGTTTTTCATACCTATATTTTTATTGCATTTAGTGTCATCCTTGCAACAACTTCTCCAGCAGTGATATTGATTCTTGTAGTTGAGTAGAATGCATGAGGTAGGAACCCACCTCCCTGTTACCAAGCCCGGGACGTATATAGTTTTAATGCTACGCTGTAGTAGACGGGGTTGGTATGAGTGCTCGGGAGTGGTGTGAGAATGAAGGACTTTACGTCAAAGACGACAACTTTATGATGGCATCTGCAAGGACTGCATCTTCAGGACTCCTCAAGATTTCGAGACTCGAGACAAGAATTCAATACACACTACTGGGTGAAGGATGGTTGATGGGCACCCTGGAGAAACCAGTGGTTGGTCGGGATGCATGGAGAAGCGCCATGACATCTTGCGGAAAGCTTCACCCAGTCTCAAAGAGACGGAAGGATACTTCATCCCCGGAAGCTACCTGTGCAACCGCAAGTCACTATGGGCTCTGGCTTGGTTGACCTTAGTGGTGACTCTGGCTAGGACGGTGCTAGCAGATGTAGAACTACGGTAGGATTGGATGAGCACCGGACAGTGGTCAGAGGAACTCTTCGGAAGACCATGTTTCGGTCATCTTGTTCTCAAACACCCTGAAGTGCGAGAATGAAAAGAGAGGGATCGAATCTTGCGGGTAAAGTGTACAAACCTCTGCAGAGGGTTAAAACCTAATCGATTAGCCGTGTCCCCGGTTATGGACAATTTGAGCTTCTGGACTTGGATCTATCTCGAAACTCTCAACACCAGATTGATAACTTAATTGTGGGCAACTTATGATGATTTGGGCTATGAGACATCGGTTGGCGGAACCATGTCATGATAGAAAACTCCGTAGTACAGACTCCTGATATTCCTTTGTTGTAGGGAAAATAAAACCATCTTTTACGCAAAACATCAGACACAGAGCCACAAAGCCATATTGCATATAGAATGGTTTTATCATCTGTTTTCCTCATATTGTGATCTTGCCGGTACATTCAATGTACTGACCTACATGGCTGCAACGTCTCATGTTGCAGATATGTTCCTTCTGACAAGTAAGAGTACGGTACAGGGTTACAGTCTACACTCAACCTACCGATGGCGTTATGGGACTGCACACCTGATTGTTTGTTTCCGCTGAGACTTATGAGGTATATATCCGTTTTACGTTATTTATACATGTGATTGCACTTTGATATATAAATTGATGTACTGTGTGTGCCAGCATACCGATCCAGGGATGGCACAGATACACAGAGGCTTGACCGTTTGAGGTCGGGTCGCTACACTGCTCCTGCATTAGGTCTATCACCTAGTGGTGAATCAAGGGCATAATTCTTCTGTGCAGCAATGAGGATAATCCTTAGATCACGGACCCAGTCCGCATCATTGCTACTATCATCTTTCAACTTAGTTTTCTCTAGGAACATATCAAAAACAGGGGAGCTACATCGCGAGCTATTGATCTACAACATAGATATGAAAATACTATCAGGACTAAGTTCATGATAAATTAAGTTCAATTAATGAAATTACTTAAGAACTCTCACTTAAATAGACATCCCTCAAGTCATCTAAGTGATACGTGATCCAAATCAACTAACCCATGTCCGATCATCACGTGAGATGGGGTAGTCATCAATGGTGAACATCTCTATGTTGATCTACTATATGATTCACGTTCGACCTTTCGGTCTCCGGTGTTCTGAGGCCATGTCTGTACATGCTAAGCTCGTCAAGTTTAGCCTATGTATTCCGCATGTGCAAAACTATCTTGCACCCGTTGTATGTGAACGTAGAGTCTATCACACCCGATCATCACGCGGTGTCTCAACACAATGAACTGTAGCAACGGTGCATACTCAGGGAGAACACTTTTACCTTGAAATTTAGTTAAGGGATCATCTTATAATGCTACCGCCGTACATAAGCAAAATAAGATGCATAAAAGATAAACATGACATGCAATCAAAATATGTGACATGATATGGCCATCATCATCTCGTGCTTTTGATCTCCATCTCCAAAGCATCGTCATGATATCCATTGTCACCGGCTCGACACCTTGATCTCCATCGTTGCGTCACGGTTGTCTTGCCAACTATTGCTTGTACAACTATCGCTAACACATAGTGATAAAGTAAAGGAATTACATGGTGTTTGCATTTCATACAATAAAGAGACAACCATAAGGCTCCTGCCGGTTGCCGATAACTTTAAAAAACATGATCATCTCATACAATAACGTATATCACATCATGTCTTGACCATATCACATCACAACATGCCCTGCAAAAACAGGTTAGTCGTCCTTTACTTTGTTGTTGCAAGTTTTACGTGGCTGCTACAGGCTTCTATCAAGAACCTTTCTTACATATGCATAAAACCACAATGGTGTTTCGTCAAGTTTGTTCTTTTAACCTTCTTCAAGGACCGGCCACAGTTAAATTCGATTCAACTAATGTTGGAGAAACAGACACCCGCCAGACACCTTTATGCAAAACTAGTTGCATGTCTGTCGGTGGAACTAGTCTCATGTGCGTGGACATGTAAGGTTGGTCCGGGCCGCTTCATATTACAATACCGCCGAATCAAAATAAGACGTTGGTGGTAAGTAATATGACTATCATCACCCACAACTCTTTGTGTTCTACTCGTGCATATCATCTACGAATAGACCTGGCTCATGATGCCACTGTTGAGAATCGTTGCATGGAAAACAAAAATTTCTACGCACACGCAATGATCTATCCATGGAGATGCATAGCAACGAGGGGGAGAGTGTGTCTACATACCCTTGTAGACCATAAGCGAAAGCGTTTCACAACGCGGTTGATGTAGTCGAACTTTCTTCGAGATCTAAACGATCGAGTACCGAACGTACGGCACCTCCGTGTTCTGCACACGTTCAGCTCGATGATGTCCCTCACCTTCTTGATCGAGCAAGACTTCGAGGTAGTAGATGAGTTTCGACAGTATGATGGCATGGTGACGGTGATGGTGATGCGATCTCCACAGGGCTTCTCCCAAGCTCTACGAAAATATGACCGAGGGAGTAAACGGTTGACGGGGGCGCCGCACACGGCTAAGACAATGTTGTGTGCCTTTGTGTGGTGCCCCTACCCTTGTATATATAGGTGGGAAGGGAGCAGAAAGCCCCTAGGGCACCCCAAGAGACCTGGCGGCAGCCCTAGGGATGCTGCCTTACCCTGCACCCCTTGTAAGAAGTAGGGGGAAGGAAAGAGGGGGGAGGGAAGGAAGGGGGAGTCCTACTCCACACTTTCCTTTCCCTCCCCTCTTTCCTTCTCCTCCTCATAGGGCCGGCCTGTATAGGGGCGCACCAGCCCCTTGTGGGCTGGTGTGTTCCCTCTCTTGGGCTCTTGGCCCATAAGGCCCATATCTTTGATGGGGGTGCTCGAAACTCCTTTCCGGTGACCCGATAAGTACCCGGTACCCTCTGAAACACTTCCAGTGTCCGAATACCATCGTCCTATATGTCAATCTTTACCTCTCGACCATCTTGGGACTCCTCGTCATGTCCTTTATCTCATCCGGGACTCCGAACAACATTCGATCAACAAAGCACATAACTCATATAATACTATATCATCAATGAACGTCAAGCGTGCGGACCCTATGGGTTCGAGAACTATGTAGACATGACCGAGACACCTCTTCGGTCAATAACCAATAGTGGAACCTGGATGCCCATATTGGCTCCTACATATTCTACGAAGATCTTTATTGGTCGAACCGTTATGACAACATACGTAATTCCCTTTGTCCATCGGTATCTTACTTGCCCGAGATTCGATCGTCGGTATCTCTATACCTAGTTCAATCTTGTTACGGGTAAGTCTCTTTACTTGTTCCATAATACATCACCTCGTGACTAACTCCTTAGTCGTTTGCTTGCAAGCTTATGATGTGTATTACCGAGAGGACCCGGAGACACCTCTCTGATACTCGGAGTGACAAATCCTAATCTTGATCTATGACAACTCAACAAATACCTCCAGAGATACCTATAGAGAATCTTTATGATCACCCAGTTACGTTGTGATGTTTGATAGCACACAAGGTATTCCTCCAGTATCTAGGAGTTGCATAGTCTCATAGTCGAAGGAATATGTATTTGACATGAAGAAAGCAATAGCAATAAAACTGAACGATCATTATGCTAAGCTAACGAATGGGTCTTGTCCATCACATCATTCTCCTAATGATTTGATCCCATTATCAAATGACAACACATGTCTATGGTTAGGAAACCTTAACCATCTTTGATCAACGAGCTAGTATAATATAGGCTTACTAGGGACACGGTGTTTGTTTATGTATCCACACATGTATTTAAGTTTCTGGTCAATATAATTCTAGCATGAATAATAAACATTTATCATGATTAAGAAAATATAATAATAACCATTTTATTATTGCCTCTAGGGCATATTTCCATCAGGAGCAGCATGCCATCCTGGAGTCCATCCACGATGAGGCCTATGTGGAGGCCAACCAGCAGTTCCTCCGGCAGGAGCAAGCGACGTCTGACACGCTCTTTGCCGAACTCGACATGGAGATAGAGAAGGAGGAGGTCGGAGCGGAGCAGCCGGAGGAGCTGGAGCTGCAGCTGCCGCCCATGCTGCTGGAGCTGGGCACGAAGATCGCTGAGATCTCTAGCAAGGAGTAGGTAGAAGGGGGATGCGCATGGGGGTAGCTACCCCTTCACCCTTGCACATTGCCTCTCCCAACTCCTCCCACGTTTCTCCGATACGTGCTTGGCGAAGCCCTGCCGGAATTCCGCTGGCACCACCACCACCATACCACCATGCTAGTTCCGATCTCATCTACCTCCTCTTACTCGCTTCCTTGATCAAGAAGGAGAGGATGCCATCGAGATGAAAGTGTGCTGATCTCGGAGGTGCCCTCCATTCGACACTAGATCAGATTGGATCGTGAAGAGTACGAGTACATCAACCGTGTTACATACACTAACACTTTTGGTCTACAAGGGTATGGACACAGTCCCCTCTCATTGCCTTGCATCTCCTAGATTAGATCTTGGGTGTACGTAGGATTTTTTTATTTTCATGCTTCGTTCCCCATTAGAGGACCCCCCATACAACTGAAGAATAGGTCATGTTTGCCATAACCCACTACGTACTCAAGACAGAATCCTCCAAAGACTTGGTGCACAATTGAAGGCACGTCCGAATCATTAGCATGTTTATCCCTAGATGTAACCGACCTACATGTAACCCTAGGTACCACTGCTGCCTATATAAGCCGAGGGTTTAGTTCATAGGGTTAGGTTAGAGACATACACATACGATCTCGATCATCCTATACATTGAAGCCCATCACATCAATACAATTTAAGCAGGGTGTAGGGTTTTACCTCTTCGAGAGGGCCTGAACCTGGGTAAACATCGTGTCCCTCTTCTATCATGTTAAAATTTAGCTAAGATCCACAACTCAGGACCCCCTACCCAAGAACCACCGGATTCAACCCCAACAAAGGGGACCCGATTTCTCCATAACTTTTCTCGTTAGCAACAGAGGAGCTTTCTGTTGGAAATATGCCCTAGAGGCAATAATATTGTATTATTATATTTCCATATTCATAATTAAGAGTTTATATTTCATGCTAAAACGGCTCTGATCCTGGAATATGCGATACAATGGAAAACTCATATGGACGTGTGGAATGATAGAAGAATAGGGTCCTAATCTTGCCTCTAAGACTGGCTCAAGTGTCGTTGGTGATCATGTCTTCCGGATCTTAGGAAATCGTTAAGTATAACGATAGTCATAAAACAACATTGAGGGTATGACATTAGAAGAACGATCATATTGAGTTGACCCAAACTTGTTTGTTATACTCCGATATGATATCTTCTAAAATCAATTGTTATAACATAGAATGTTAGCATGTGTTTTAGTTCCTCAGACCATGAGAGTCTCGTAGTCATTTCCTACCATACGATGGAATTTGGGGTTTCTCAAACGTCATCTATAACAAGATGATCCTAATGACAACTTACAGGTTCATCATAAAGTTTGGCAAGGGACTAGATAGCTAGAAGTGAGATTTGCTTCTCCGACGATGGAGATGTATTCTTAGGGCCCTCTCGGTGTGATGGCATCCATCATCGTCTGGCCAGACACAGGTGACTACGTCACGGGGATGCTGGAACACTTCAACGAGAAATAAGAACAAAACAGGTAACTAGGAGTCGAGGACGACGGTATAACGAGCATGTGGGACTCAGAAGGATACCGATGCTCCCCTGGTTTTGTATAGTATCGCGAAGCAAAGGGAACATCACATGATTGCCAAAGGTTCACTCAAATGTCATTAATTTGTGTAATCATTGGGATCGATATGGATGTCCACGGTTCCGCTATTGGTCATTGAACGAAGGAGTTTTGTTCATGTCTATGATTTAGCGAACCTACGGGATCACAAGCTTAAGGTAATCACAATATATTGACTGTTAGTAGGACAAGAGTATTGAGGATTTACTTTTTATTTTTTTCATTAATATTCGGAATAGTTTCAAGAGGAAACCAAAAGCATTTCAAGGTCGGCGGAAGGGTTTCGAAATTTATCGAGCAATACCGGGTATTCCCGATAATTAATATATAGGTGAAAAATGTTTTCAGTGATGTTTTTTTTAGCTTAATGTTGCCGCTTTATTTAATCAAAAGCATTCGGAATTTCGTCCGAGATTACATCTAGAACACAGTCTGGGGTGTCACCCAACCACACCTTACACAAATCATCACCTACACCAACTTTAGCAAGCTTGTGCGCGACAACATTAGCCGAACGATGAATCCACGAAACTTTAAATTCAGAGAAAGATGCAAGAATGGACTTAATCTCTTGAATCCACGCCCCAACGTTGGCACGATCCTTGTGTGGGCTTTGCAGCCTTTGGACAACACCAAGAGAATCGAGCTCGACGTGGTCCCTGTGTGCATTGATCTCCTTCGCCACCTCCAGTCCCTGCTTGCAAGCCAGGATTTCAAGAGCTTCCGGTTCTACAATGCCGTGATACACATGACAGAGCCCCGCACGGAACGCGCCACCATGATCTCGATTAACCGCTCCCGCTCCACCCTTGTCACCTCCTCTATGCACTGCTCCATCGGAGTTGATCTTGAACCAACCCTCCTTAGGCGGCCGCCATTTCTCCTTGACTGGCGCCACTGTCGTTCGCCTTTCTTTGGCATGAAATGCTGTCCACTCATTGATATATGACACAACAGTGCTCATGATTTCATGTGGGGCAGCAATTGCCTTACCATTCCTCGCTTCGTTTCTTGCCAACCAAAGACCGTATGTAGCTTGAACCATAGCAGCTCGCTCCTCATTGTCAGCATCGACAAACCACCCAAGTAGCCAGCTAGCTAAAACACCCTGGGAGTCGATCTGACAAGGTGGGATCGCCACCCTAACTCCCTTTTCCAAGTGAAGAAGCTGCCAGAACAGCGCAGAATGTTGGCATGACCAGAAATGGTGTACCACCGTCTCTTCCCGACCACACACAACACAAAAAACACCGGGTTTGATGCGACATCGGTGAAGTTCAGCTCCTACCGCAAGCCCATTCCTTATCATCCTCCACATATGGATCTTTGTCTTGGCCGGTGCGTTTGTGTCCCACAATGCCATATATCCCCTGTGCTGCGCCACCGTGCTCGAGGGACCCGGCTGTCCGGTCCCCGATCTGCTCATGGCCATTCGCAAGTGATACGCCGACTTGACGGTGAACTCTCCATTCTTCGTGAAATTCCACACATGAAAGTCATCCGTTCCAGGGCCCCCAACCGCTATTTGCTTGATGTCATGTGCATCCTCGTCAGAGAACATTGCATGTAGCTTAGCCATGTCCCAGCTCCGTCCATCATGGGCAAGCAGTCTGCAACCTTGGTAATACCTGGGATGTACAGCTGACCCAGTGGCCGCATACTACCAGCCCTTGGAATCCAGTTTGCGTGATGGATTTGCACCAAACTGCCATCCCCAATGCGCCATACAATCCCCTCATTGAGTAAATCCCTCCCATGGAGAATACTCTTAAAAGTGAACGATGCAGAAGGAGATGCTGTTGCAGATAATACCGATCCATCCTCAAAGTAACGAGCTTTTAGTACCCTCGCGCAAAGAGATGTTGGTACCTGTAGGATCCTCCATGCTTACTTAGCCAACAAAGCTTGGTTGAAAGCCCCAGGGTCACGAAACCCCATACCACCATCTCGTTTTCTCGAACACATTTTTTCCATGATATCCAGTGTACCTTACGTTCACCATTTGTTGCCGCCCACCAGAATTTTGAAGAGATTGAGGTCAGGTTCTGACACGTCTTCTTCGTGAGCTGAAAACAACTCATGGTGAAAGTGGGTACATCTTGTAACCCAGATTTTATCAACACTTCTCTCGCAGCTTTCGATAGTCCTCGCCTCTTCCATCCGCCAACCTTGCCTTTCAAGCTTTCCGTCACATACCTGAAAGTACCCTCCTTAGACTTCCCAACCAGTGTTGGTAGCCCGAGGTATCGCTCACTAAGAGCTTCTGAATGAACTCCCAATAAATTCTTTATTTCCTCCTTGTCATCCTCCTGATGGCCTTTCCTAAAGAAGATTGAAGACTTCTGTAAGTTGACTTGTTGGCTTGATGCCTCTTCATATCTCCTCAGTATTTCCCTCAACATTACCATGTTGTCATGTGATCCTTCCAAAAACACATTACTGTCATCTGCAAAAAGAAGGTGAGTAACATGGGGGCCAGCGCGCCCAAATTTCACACCCTTCACCTTCCCCTCCTCTTGGGCTTTTTTGAGCATCGCAGAGAATCCTTCCACACAGAACAGAAACAGATAAGGGGATAATGGATCACCCTGTCGGAGCCCTCTGGAAGGGGAAAACCCCCTCGATAAACCACCATTGAGCTTCACCGAAAAAGTGGTCGGCGTTACGCACCGCATGATCATGGCAATCCTTCCTTGTGCGAAACCAATCCGTTCCATCATCTGCCAGAGGAAAATCCATTCAACTCGGTCGTACGCCTTCATCATATCGAGCTTGACTGCATAAAAAGGTTTCTTCCGCTTCCGTTTACGTATAGCGTGCATGCATTCATACGCAACAATCACATTATCAGTAATCAACCGCCCCGGTACGAAGGCACTTTGCTCCTCAGAGATAAGCATAGGTAGAATACCCTTAAGCCGGTTAGCCAAGACCTTCGTCGCGATCTTGTAGAGAACATTACAGAGGCTGATCGGACGGAACTGTGAAAGTAACTCCGGTGAGCTACATTTCGGGATCATGACGATAATCGTATCATCGAAAGCCTCCGGAGCAGCTACCCCATTCAAAAAGTCCTTTACTGCCCGGCACACGTCGTGTCGAACCAGCGACCAGTGTCATTGGTAAAAGAGAGCCGGTAATCCATCCGGCCCCGGTGCCTTCGTGGGTCCCATCTGGAAGAGCGCCGACTCAATTTCCTCATCCTTGATCGGCTCGAGCAGCAGCTTGTTCATATCCTCCGTCACCTATCTATCAATGTTCTGTGACAAGTCAGCCGCCCCCCGTGCACCTTCCAATGTGAATAGCTGTTCGTAGAAGTGAGCAGCCATGTTGCGCATCTCCTCATCAACCCTGCACGAAGACCCATCATCCCGCTTCAGAGCTTTCACCGTGTTCTTCCTTTTCCTATGAGAGGCTCTGTTCTGAAAATATTTAGTGTTTTGATCGCCCGCTTTTAGCCAATCATGTTAAGTTATATATAAATGGCTCTAGTAATTATTAGAAGGCTTTTATATTTAATTAAATATCAACGGGCCTTAAAAGGCCAAACGGTGGAAGGAGTATTGGGTCACAAGGGCCCGACAGGGAGGCGCTCCCTTCTCCTCATGGTAAGGAGGGAAGGATGCCGAATTGGAGGGGGTTCCCCCCTACTCTTGGCCGGCCAGGGGGGGCTCTTTCCCCCTTGTGTGGTGCCTCCTCTCCCGTCTCCAACTTATATATACTAGAGGATTTGGACCTTTTAAAGATATAAGTTTTGGAGCCTCTTCTAGTTCATCTCGTTCTAGTTAGTCCTAGTTGACTAGTTAGAGCTAGGCCTAGTTCCTCTAATCCTTATAATTAGAAGCCCAATGTGGTTCTAATCTCCCGGCGACGATTAGCTCTAGACGGCGAAGCACTGCCGGATCCTGAAGACCGTACGCTTGCAACCAAGTAGAGAGGCTGTGCTTTCAGTCTTTCGCTCGAGGGATCGTTTGAGGGCAGTTTGCGGGATCGTCATCAACGGATCAAAGGGACTCCAAGTACGATCTACACCGACTCGTCTACTTCTGCTGCACTTCGAAGTCGGCAAAGATCGTTGATCCAAACCCTATATGCATCTTCATATTGTTCCTAGGTGATCATAGGGCACTTTTTTTGTTTTCTACTACGTTTCCCAACACTTTTGTGCCGCCTAAAATCAATAGATGAGTCATCCGATCTTCGTGGAGTACAAGCGCCCCCCACGGTGCCACCGGTAAAACATTTATTATTTGCAGATGAACACCTAACATTTTTCAGGGCTAATGGTGTGGGAGTAACCGAGGTGAACCAGGTTTTTGATATATATTGTTAAGCATACGAGCAATGAATTAATTATGACATGTCATCAATTTTCTTCAGTAAGGGAGTACCTGAATTGGTTATGAAATAATGGCTCTACCGCAAGTCCCAAATGAAACCCTGGATTAGAAATATTTGGGCATGCCATCAGATGTGGGGTCTTCAAAAAATGGGGCTTTCAAATATCTTAAATATAGGTTGTGGAGCAAGGTTCAAGGATGGATTGAGAAAATTTTATACATGTCACGAAAGGAAGTGCTGGTAAAGGCGGTGGCTCAAGTCGTGCCAGTGTACTCTATGTCTTGCTTCAAGATTCCAAGGGGTAATTGCGAGCATCTATATATGTTGATTAGGTTATTATGGTTGGGCAACAAAGATGGTCAGCGGAAGCCAAACTAGGTTTAATGGGAAGTCATAACACAACCAAAATGTATGGGGGAGTTGGTTTTAAGGATTTTGAATCGTTCAATTTATATTTACTTGCGCTACATGTGTGGCGCATCTTGCAATACCCGGAGCCCTTAAGCTAATGTCTTTTGAAAAGTGTCTATTTTCCCACTACATCTATATTGCATGCAAGCCTCGGGGGCCACCCAAGCCAAATTTGGCGAGCGATCATAGATGGAGGAGATGTTATGAAGCAAGGGTTGATCAAGCTGGTTTGGCAACCAACATCTAGACAGACAATTGGATCCCTCATGATGAGATGTTGAGACCATATGGTTCTATACACAGTGACCATCATCAGTTTTGTCTCTGACCTCATTGATCATACCTCGACAACATGGAGCACTTATCAGATAGAGGAGGTATTTCTGCCATGGACGCATCGGCGATGTTGGAGATCTCATCATGCATGAGAAATATTCCTAATTTTTGGGCAGGGAATTATGAAAAGAAGGACGTTTTCTTGATTTGTTTAGCATATAAAATGTTGGTGTCAACGAAACAGAGAAGGGGGTTCATGGAAATTACTCTGGAATACTCAAGTACCTGCGAAGTGCATATTCTACCTAAAATCTCCTATTCTCTCAATTAAGGACGTCATGTGTGGAAAATACGAAGGAGAACTTGGGTTCCAACGCACCCTATATGCAAAAAAATAGTAATTCAAAAAAAGTTCAAAAAAATCTAAATCTTTTTTGGTATCAAACATGATCAAGTATTTTATTTCGTCGGAGAATGACTTTTATTGCATCCTGGGTCGAAGATTTGGCAAAAAATGCTATAGACGCTATATTGTCGTCATAAACTAGTCTTTTTTGCCTTGAAGTCAATATGAATCATTTCTTGTCCAAACTTTTTATACGAGTACAATACCTGATCATCTTTGATTCCAAACAAGATTTGGAATTTTTTGAACTTTTTTTGGATTACTAATTTTTTTGCGCATATAGGGTGCGTGGGTACCCGAGAGCACCAAGTTCCCGTCCCGTCATGTGTGGCTTACTCAACTCCATGATCCTATTTGTATCCCATTCCATGATCCTATTTGTATCCCACCTTCTGTGTTTTTCGACGAATAAAGCTAGGCTTACTCAACTCCATGATCCTATTTGTTTCCCACAATATGTGATTTTTGAAGAATAAAACCAGGTCTTCACCCCTAGAGAAAAAGCTGCACCCGCAAGGCAGCCTGCCGGCCGCAACGGCGCAATTTGTTCTGGTCCGGGGCTAACTACTTCCTTCAATCAGCACTGATCGCCGATACAACACTTTCAAGCAATTTCCTCCCCCGTGACGCATGTGCCCCGACGTGCCGGCGGAGGCGCAAGGAACACCTGTCGCGCTCGGCCACGGCGGTGCCGGGCCACCGCGCGGCTCGGTTCCAACGCACGTACCAGCCATGTGCGCGCGCGCGCGCGGTGCGACGTTGATTAGCCTTTCGCCGGCACGTCGCCGGGGGTCCACGGCCGGAATCCTCGATTAGACTTGGATTACAACCTATCATTATTATCTCAGGTGCATGCACCCGCGCCTTTTTGTCGAACCGGCCGGTCGTGCCGGCCCCGTCTCACGTCTGCCGTCGTGTGAGTAGTATATTCCGGCCGGCCGCGTACGTCGCAAGCAGCGAGAGCGTACGTGCATGCGCGCACACTTGCGGTTCACGCCTCGCGACGTATCCGTACCACCGGTGTGCGTGGTTTATGAACGATTGCTACGTGCGTCCAGCTAAAAAGGGAGTTTCGCCATGAGGTCGGTTTAAGAGATGGATTGCACAGCGCGGCCGATGTGCACTGCAGTGTGCAGAGGCATCGCTTCACGTGGAAGGGTCGGCGGTGCGTAAGTGCGGTCGCACAGGGTGTAGGCTGGCTGGCGCTGCTCAGCTCCTGTGTGGCCGCATGTGCATGGATTGTTCTGCGTACTTTCTGGCTGGCGAAGTGGTGATTAGGCCAGCTTTTGTGCTTATTGTTTTCTCTCCTTTTTGTAGAGTGCTTCAGAGGATTCGGATTTGGTTTCTTCCCATTGAATGGGTGCTTTCTATCTCTCTTTTTTTAAGAAAAATAATATTCCCTCTATCCTAAAATAAGTGTATCAAATATATACTAGATTTAATACAAAGTTATACTAAGATTAAGACACTTATTTTGAGACGGATTTTTTTGAAGGCTTTTGAGAAAATTAATGGGTCCGCTCTTGTGGCCATATGCTGTTGTACGGAAACATAAAGGCCCATGTTTGAGATTTCTGTTAACGAGATAAACTTTCCGACAGGACATTTATATGTCGCCCGTTCTAAACTGCCCAAAGTTTCTTTTACATGTTTGAATTTTTTCTAAACTGCGCAAACTTTAAAAAAACATAAACATTTTTAAAAAATCGCTGATATTTGTATTTGGAAAACTTGACTACATTTTAAAATGTGACATACATTTATTTTAATGGAAATAAACATTTTAGTAACCTACTAGGACATTTTTGTACATTTTATTAACTTACATATATTTTTTATTTAAAAAATGTCACCATCATATTTTGAAACGGGGGAATATTTCCATACAATGTAAGGCAATGATTTTTAATAGTACAAAACATTTGTCCATGTCATAAAAACAATCTACACATTATATTTATATTTTCTAAAAATTCATACATTTTTTTCTGAAACACAATATTTGTTATTTGTCTCCAACATTTTTTTATGTTATCAAAAAAATTTAAAGCTGCGCCAACAAAACATTTATACAATATTAACTTTTTTTCAAATTTATGGTTTATATTTCTTAAGTAAATTTATGTTTTTAAAATACATGCATTTACAAAATATATATACAAGGGAAAACATGAGTTGGATCAATATGACGAGCCACAACAGCCTCCCTGTAGGCAAGGCCTGATTGAATTCCCTATTCACCGCACGCTGCGGCAAGATGTCGCTGTTGCGCACAGGGATCGAGCGATAGGTGGGATTGGGCTGGTCCATTTAAGCGTTTTCAGGGTTCCGGTATTGGGAACCTTCCAGAGGTTCCCAGCCGGTTTTTTTTACGGTTTTGGGAAACATCTTGAAGGATCCTGAACCAGAATTTTTTCTGTTCTGTTTATCTTTTCATTTTTCTTTATTTCCTGTTTTTTTTCCTTTTCTCTCTTTTTTTCCTTTTTCCTTTTTTTTAGTTTTTGCTTTTTCTTTCCTTTTCTCTTTGGGAGATGCTACGCATCGGCCGGTGGATCCTTTTAAAAGATCCGTCGCCTTGCGAGCCGTCAGATGTGAGACAATCTAGCGACCGTGTGCCATCCTTTACTTTTGCAACAAAAACCTTGTTGCGGAACCTTTTATAACATAAATCATGTTGCAAAAACATTTGTAGATTTTTTTTGCAATAGAAATCATGTTACAGAAACATTTGCAATGAAGGTTGTGTTGCAGTTTTTTTTGCAGCAGAGATCATGTTGTAGAAATATTTATAATTTTTTCTGCAACAGAGGCCTTGCTGCAGAAAATTTATGCAACAGTGATAATTTTGCAGGAGCTGTACTGCGGCGGCACCGTCGGTTGCAACTAAGCTCGAGGAGGAGACAACCATGGACGCCGTGCTCCTCAGGAACACCGCAACGTGGAACGATGGGAGACGGCGGACGAGGCTCCAACGGCGGTGTGTCTCGCGGAGGCGGGCGACGGCAGGGCAGTGTAATCCGTGCATCGGTGTTGCTCAAGTCAAAGGCGGCGTTGATTAAATTGGTGTGTGAGAGAGAGAGTATGGATGAGGAAGGAAATGAGGAGGGACACGGATGGCCGAGCACTTGCTCGCCGGCGCCGGGGCCTCGGCTGGCATGATTCAGTTGGTTTGACTTGATGTGTGGCACGCGTGCAAGGCGGCGGACGTGTTGTTGTTTTCGGTCGGCGGACTCACAACTTTTCCCTTTTTCTTTTTTTTTTCATTTTCATTTGTATTTCTCATTCCTTTTATTTTTCAGAAAATGTTCGCATTTTATAAATTTTGTTATTTGTACAAAAAATGTTTCATTTTTTAATGTTTTCATAAATTCCAAAAAACAGAATATCAATATTTGTTCCCTTCTTTGCAGAAAATATTCGGTAATTAAAAAAATTCACCTTTTTAAATTTTTATTCACAAACACGAAAATATTTGATTTCAAAACACCATTTTTTTAAAAAAAATTGCAACTTCAAAAAATGTCTACATGTTTAAATTTTGTTCATAAACTAAATATTGTATGATAATTTCAAAAATATTCTTGAATTTAAAAAATTCTTTCGTTGTTGCAAATTTGTTCACAAATTCTAAAATATTCTTGAATTTAAAAAATTCTTTCGTTGTTGCAAATTTGTTCAAAAAATCAAAGAAATATTTTATTTTCGAATATTTGTTCACATACTTAAAAAATGTTCATGTTTCAATATTCGTTCACAAATTCAAAAAAAGTTCAAATAGTTTTTCAATTTTTTCAAACATTTTGTCGAACCATGGTCTTCATTTTAGAAATTGAAATTGAAATTGAATAAATCCATGAACCATGGTCTTCCAACATTTCTTCAAATACTTGTTCAGCATTTCTTCAAATACTTGTTCAACATTTTTATATACATGATTAATTTTTTTCAAATATTTTTTGTAATATATATATTTAAAAAAATATAACATATAAACAAAAGTACAAAAAAATTAAAACAGAAAACAAAAAACGTGAAAACATAACACTAAGAAAAAGAGGTTGTGGCCTCCCGCGCTCATGGGCCGGGCCAGCTCGCTGGCCCTTCAACGAGTACCACCTAAGCATTCGCTGAAGACGAGACATAGTCGCGCCCTAACACGCGGCACATAGCTGGGGGCAAACCCTAAACGGCGCCCTCTGCGCCCGTTCCTTCGATCTATGCAAACGGGCGCACACCCCCCACGCCGAGCTGGGTTGGCCCATACTCCCTTCCTTTTCTGGTTTAAACTGGCGCAAAAAAAAGCGATCGACAGGATTCGAACCCCCCACGTCCTCATGCAAGCTAGCTTCGATAGCCAACCACACCAATCCCACCGATGTGGTGATATGTAACCTTTTTATCATTTTGTTCTTTCTTCCATTTTTTTTCTCTTTCCTTTTTCTAATTCAACGGAAAAAGTTCATCGAATTTGATGATCCTTTTTTCAAATCTGTTAAACTTTTTCAAAAATTGATGAACCTTTTCATTTTCGATGCACTTTTTTCAAACCCGATATCGGTGAAATCTTTTTTTTTTCAAATTTGGTGAACCATTTTTTAGTTGTGAACGTTTTATAAAATCGATGAACTTTTTTCAAAATCGGTGAACTTTTTTTCAAAATCAATGAACTTTTTTCAAATTTGATGAACTATTTTAGAAAACCGATGATTTTTTTACTTGTGAAAGTTTTTTGAAAATCGATGAACTTTTTTCAAAATCAGTGAACTTTTTTTCAAAATTGATGAACTTTTTCCAAATTTGATGAACTATTTTAGAAAACCGATGATTTTTTTACTCGTGAACATTTTATGAAAATCAATGAACTTTTTTCAAAATCGGTGAACTTTTTTCAAAATCGATGATTTTTTTTTTCAAATTTGATGAACTATTTTAGAAAACCGATGATTTTTTTACTTGTGAACGTTTTTTGGAAATCGATGAACTTTTTTCAAAATTGGTGAACTTTTTTTCAAAATCGATGAACTTTTTTCAAATTTGATGAACTATTATAAAAACCAATGAACTTATTTTTGGAAACGGATGAACTTTTTTTCGTACATTTTTTTGTGTGGAGGACGAAGCGTATGTTTTTTTGAGTGAAAGAACGAAGCATAGTTTTTTTAAAGAGAACAAAGCGTATGCAAGCGTGAGCTGGCGAGCGATTCACTGAATTGCCTCGTGATGGGCTGGCCCATACCAGGTGCTACGTGGGCGCCAGAAACTCCAACCGGTGCTGAAGGCGCCGGTTAGGAGCTTTTTTAGGAGGAAGGCTCGCGAAGAGCCTGACTTTGAATTAACAAAGCCATCACCCGGCCAGGAATTACAGACACACAACAGATCACATCGGCCCAACGATACAAGGGAGCATTCTAGGGAGCTTACAACTCAAAGCAGCGCACAAGCTTGAAAGATAAACAAAGCCCATTGGTTGCACTAGCAGAAGACCGCAACAAACAGGTACCGAGGGAAGCGACCATCAAGCAGGATGATGACCTGCTAAAACAGAGTGAGGGCATGAACTGGGCTGATGCCCACGATGAAGAGATTGAAGCATCTTCCTCCTCTCGTGCCGCAGAGGAACCCTTCCCTCTCGCCTTGGATCGAAAGGTGTCGACCCAGCAGACCTGAGAAGCGCTCACCCTAGAGCAGAAGAGGTGCCGACCTCGAGACCTGGAGCAACCGCAAAGCACCATCCCAAAGCCAATGAGCACACAACATCCGCCATACTGCCGCAACTTAGGACACCAGTAAGCTGCAGGAAAGCCACCAGGAGTAGGTGCTGAAGAAAGGCCAGCAAGGACATCAAGGAGGACCGCAGAACGTCGAGGAGCAAGGCCCGTTGGCCGTTGAAGAAGAGAACCGGGAGCCCACAGCCGGGACGTGTTGCAGTTGCTGGGAAGGGGAACCCTATCCCCTACCGCTGGATCGAAGGCACTGCACCACCAGCCTTGTGACAAACACGCCGCAACCAGTGTGATCCACCCATTAGGGGAACGGAGACAATGGCAACCATGCAAATCCCGATGGAACCGCCGCCACCAGACAACCATAGCCGCCCAAAGCTCCAACCTTTGACCCACCTCACCCGAACACGATCCCTCCCCAGGCGGCACCTCCAAGGAGGAGCACGACACGAGATGCGCCGTTGCCGCCCAATCCTAGCCAGATTTTGGGCTTTCACCCGGGAGGAGGAACGAGGGTGGGGAGGGAGGACCTTCAGCTGCACCTCCAAGGAGGAAGAACGGCGCCTATGGCGTCGCTGCCGCCGGGCCGGACAAGCCAACCAATGGTTTCCCGCAGTCCTAGACCTCGCCACCGAGCACACACCAGCTCTTGATCCGGCGCGCATGGCACTAGAGAATGGATACAGGGTGCAGAGGGAGTCAAAGAGGAAGGATCCAAACCTCAGATCCGACGAGGAGGGGGGACTCCGCGCTGTAGCCAACCCCCGCTGGCGGCTCACCACCCGCGTGGTCGAGCACGCCGACCAGAATCACCCGCAACCGGCTCCAACCGAGGAGGATGCCGCTGCCTCGCCAAGAAGGGCCGCCGCCGCAGATCCGGGGACCTCCGCCAGGAACGGAGCGCCAGAGGCCTTGCCGCCACCTTCCCGGGCATCCGCGGGATAAGGCCCGACGAGATCCTCAGGTGGCGGCGAGGGGAAAGCAGGGGAAGGGGGTGGCAGCGCGGGGGAAAACCTAATCGCCACCCGAGTCGCCCAGGCAGACGACGCGGGGGCCGGGGGTCTGGAGCCGCCGGTTAGGAGCTCCCATAGCTGGGTAGCGAGCAAACGCACACCCTGTTGATTCGCTTCCACACACACTGGGGCGGCCCATGTAGATTTTTTAAAGACTGTCTATTATGGTTTTCGAAAGGTTCTAGAACCTTTCTAGACCGATTTTTTCCTGCATTATTTCTTTTGCTTTTTTTTTCATTTTTCTTCGCACTTTTGTTTTCTTCTTTCGGACATTTTTAGAATTCGGGAACAGTTTTCTGAAATCATGAACTTTTTCCCGAAATCATGAACATTCTTTAAATTTGCAACATTTTTTTAATTCTTATTCATTTTGAAAATCCATGAACAAATTCGGTATTCATGAATAATTTTTGAAATTGAAAACATTTTCTCGGCTTCACAAATAATTTTTCATATTGTGAGCTTATTCTTAGTTAATGAACATTTTTTAACTCGTGAACATTTTTTAAAATTTGTGATTTTTTTCAAAAGCATGAACATTTGATGAAGTCCCCAAAATATTCAAATTCGTGAATATTTTTTGAAATTAAAAAAAACCCGACATTGTTTTTCAAAATTTTGATTTTAATGAATAATTCTTGAATAAAAACAAATAAAAGAAGAAAACAAAAAAACTAGGGGGCCCAACCTACATATGGGTCGGTCCAAGATGCACGCTGGGGCGCATGGGGGTGCACAATTGGTGGCTCTTTGTCCGCATCGGCTATGTATTGCTCGTGCTTGATCCTAATAGGAATCACCTCAAGGAGGGTTGCGACTGGGCTCAGCCTGTTTTCTTCTCTTGTGTTTACTTTTGTTTCGTTTCCCCCTCCTCATTTCTTCTCCTTCTTTTCCTTTCATTTTCTCCTCCTCATTTCTTTCTCCGCGTGCTCCTACGCCTCTTGAGTGCCTCTCACCAGGAGCTACAGTCTAGATTCAAGGGTTTGTTGATGCTAGGTGCTGGTTTGTTCAATATTCTCGCCACTTCTTTGTTGTTTTGATAGGCTTCTAATCCCCCATCTTTTTGGTGTTAATGTTTTTGTTCTTTCTTTTGTTTGGCATGGATGGATTGAGAAGGAAGGATGCAAAGTGGAAGTCGACCGGTGTGCAAGGTATTGTTCTTTCAATTACTGTTCTATGTTCTTTTCCCTTGATCTACAGTGTGAATGTCTGTATGGTGGACTTGTGTGTGGTTTTTTATCCCGATCTATCTAGTGATAGGTTTAAGTCCTTTGAAATGGTAGGTATTTTGTCTTTCACTTGGTTTTAGCTATCAATAAGTAGTGGAAAGTGTAGAAATGGTAGTAACCTTTCACTAGGTTTTACCTTTGAAATGGTAGGTGTTTTGCTACACTATCTGTCTAGTAATTAAATACTGTTGAGACAATGCATGGTTACTACTATAATCTAGTGATTGGATACCATATATTAAGGTTACAGGTTGGTAGCTTACTTGGTTTCACCTAGTGTAGCAACTATACTCCAGTGCTTGGTTGTTTAGACATGTTATGTGCAAGTATTGTTCATGACTAGTAACTAATAGTATCTGAGTGTTTGGTTTTGTTCTTGTGTCATTTTCCAGATTGCTGATTTCTTTTGGATAAGTACGATACTTAATTATTTAGTAATTGGCACACTTTTTATATTGATGTGTTCATGGTTTGTTATACTACTATTTATTATTGCCTTGCTTGCATTTAATAATTGTAGTTTACTATTTATTACTATTTCTTATTTTCTGTTTTAGAAACTCTCATTTTGATTTAGCTTGTTTGGTGCATACAATTCAGAATAGTACAAAGCTAAATTGGAATTTAGTTTGTGATGTTTGATTTGGAAACATAGGTTACACATCACTGAACAAACAAGTGTTTCATTTTTTAAACCCATCGAGTAAGTATAGTGATGTTTCATGTGTTCTTTATCATTGTTATCGCCACTGGGTTATTTTGTTTGGTATAGTGTTTTCTTTACATGCTTCTGTTTTTGTTTTCCAAACATTGATACCCATTCAGTAATTAACAAACTGTGAGAATACCTTGAATACTAATCTCTGAACAAGTGTTTTTAAACCAGTAAACAAGTGTATTCTTGGTTCTCTCCGATTTGGCACTGTAAGAAACTCCTTTTGCGTGATTTCTCTGCATCATATGGATATTAATTTGTACTGATAGAGTGTGTGCCTGTTACATTGAGTGTATGCCTTTAAGATGTCATTGCCTATGCAAAATTCAAAGATCAACATGTTGCAGCTACTTTTTGACAACTTTATTGCTGCTTTGTCACTTTTCTCTCTCGGTATTTAGGGTGACCATTTTGTCTTAGTGCATAGCTAAATGGTCATTAACTATGCATTCCAATATCTGAACTCTTTAGTAAATGAGAATTGAAGGTCGTCTAATAGTCAAGTTTAGTTTGCTAGGGATGATCACATTCAATTGCTGCATTTGTGTAAGCTTGTTCTTTGTCATTATGTTTGGTTGTTGTTTTCTTTAGTAGTTAGTTCTAAATCATTATTTTACTAGTTAGTTCATGAACTGATTATGCATTGTTTTCTTCTGTCGTAGGGTTGGTTTAAAGAGGTCAACCATGGTAGGGAGGTTTAAAGCTCATGGTGTTCATGTGCCTCTTAAGATCAAGTTTTCTACATTAATGTTCATCAAGGGAGTCAAGAATTTGACTGCCTGACAAATAGCCCATGCTCACAGTTATGATCACCAAAATCTCTTGCTCATCCCTGATCACCTGATGATTCCTCCTGCTTTACTACAATGGGTCCTTGATCATATGGATTATGCTGGTGTTGGTATCTTCTGTGAGAAGAAGATCATTCATCTGATAAGAGAGATGGTTACTCAAGTGTTCGGGATTCATTTTGGGCGTGTACAATTTCCTATGAAGACTGATGATCATGTAGTTGAAGATAAAATGCAGGAGCTTCATACTTATTACCAACGTGGTTAGAAGGGCATTTATGTGAATAACATCGTATCTTTGATGGCTAGTGATGGGAGTGAAGAGGGTTTCATCCGAGGCTTTGTTATTGTTCTTGATCTTAACAGCTGTGATGTGCCCAAAGAGTACATTATGCCAATTGGAAATTTCTATATGGTCTTCATGACAGTGATAAGATAAGGTCATATGATTTTCCTTCCCCTGTGCATTGACCACTTGATGGATGACATCGTCAACCACTCGATCAGACGATGCAGAGACGCCTCAAGAGGCTGTTGGGGAACGCAGTAATTTCAAAGAAAATCCTATGCACATGCAAGATCCATCTAGGTGATGCATAGCAACGAGAGGGGAGAGTGTTGTCCATGTACCCTCATAGACCGTAAGAGGAAGCGTTATGACAACGCGGTTGATGTAGTCGTACGTCTTCACGATCCGACCGATCCTAGCACCGAAGATACGGCACCTCTGCGATATGCACACGTTCAACTCGGTGATGTCCCACGAACTCTAGATCCAGCTGCGGTCGAGGGAGAGTTGCGTCAGCAAGACGACGTGGTGACGATGATAATGAAGCTACCTATTGGGTTTCGTAGTAATTTCAAAAAAATTCCTACGCACACGCAAGATCATGGTGATGCATAGCAACGAGAGGGGAGAGTGTGATCTACGTACCCTTGTAGATCGACAACGGAAGCGTTAGCACAACGTGGTTGATGTAGTCGTACATCTTCACGGTTCGACCGATCAAGCACCGAAACTACGGCGCCTCCGAGTTCTAGCACACGTTCAGCTCGATGACGATCCCCGGACTCCGATCCAGCAAAGTGTCAGGGAAGAGTTCCGTCAGCACGACGGCGTGGTGACGATCTTGATGTACTACTGTCGCAGGGCTTCGCCTAAGCACCGCTACAATATTATCAAGGACAATGGTGGAAGGGGGCACCGCACACGGCTAAGAATATGATCACGTGGATCAACTTGTGTCTCTAGGGGTGCCCCCTGCCTCCGTATATAAAGGATCAAAAGGGGGGGTGCGGCTGGCCAGGGAGGGTGCGCCAGGAGGATTCCTACTCCCTCTGGGAGTAGGATCCCCCCTTTCCTAGTTGGAATAGGATTCGGGAGGGGGGAAAGAGGAGAGAGAGAAGGAAGGGGGCGCCGGCCCCCTCTCCTTGTCCTATTCGGACTAGGGGGGAGGGGCGCGCGACCCAGCCCTAGCCACCTCTCCTCTCTTCCACTAAAGCCCACTAAGGCCCATATACCTCCCGGGGGGTTCCGGTAACCTCCCGGTACTCCGGTAAAATCCCGATTTCACCCGGAACACTTCCGATATCCAAATATAGGCTTCCAATATATCAATCTTTATGTCTCGACCATTTCGAGACTCCTCGTCATGTCCGTGATCACATCCGGGACTCCGAACAAACTTCGGTACATCAAAACTCATAAACTCATAATATAACTGTCATCAAAACCTTAAGCGTGCGGACCCTACGGGTTCGAGAACAATGTAGACATGACTGAGACAAGTCTCCGGTCAATAACCAATAGCGCAACCTGGATGCTCATATTGGCTCCTACATATTCTATGAAGATCTTTTATCGGTCAGACCGCATAACAACATACGTTGTTCCTTTTGTCATCGGTATGTTACTTGCTCGAGATTCGATCGTCGGTATCTTAATACCTAGTTCAATCTCATTATCGGCAAGTCTCTTTACTCGTTCCGTAATACATCATCTCACAACTAACTCATTAGTTGCAATGCTTGCAAGGCTTATGTGATGTGCATTACCGAGAGGACCTAGAGATACCTCTCCGACAATCGGAGTGACAAATCCTAATCTCGAAATACGCCAACCCAACATGTACCTTTGGAGACACCTGTAGAGCACCTTTATAATCACCCATTTACGTTGTGACGTTTGGTAGCACACAAAGTGTTCCTCCAGCAAACGGGAGTTGCATAATCTCATAGTCATAGGAACATGTATAAGTCATGAAGAAAGCAATAGCAACATACTAAATGATCGGGTGCTAAGCTAATGGAATGGGTCATGTCAATCAGATGATTCACCTAATGATGTGATCCCATTAATCAAATAACAACTCTTTGTCTATGGTTAGGAAACATAACCATCTTTGATCAACGAGCTAGTCTAGTAGAGGCATACTAGTGACACTCTATTTGTCTATGTATTCACACATGTATTATGTTTCCGGTTAATACAATTCTAGCATGAATAATAAACATTTATCATGATATAAGGAAATAAGTAATAACTTTATTATTGCCTCTAGGGCATATTTCCTTGAGTCTCCCACTTGCACTAGAGTCAATAATCTAGATTACACAGTAATGATTCTAACACCCATGGAGCCTTGGTGCTGATCATGTTTTGCTCGTGGAAGAGGCTTAGTCAACGGGTCTGCTACATTCAGATCCGTGTGTATCTTGCAAATATCTATGTCTCCCACCTGGACTAGATCCCGGATGGAATTGAAGCGTCTCTTGATGTGCTTGGTTCTCTTGTGAAATCTGGATTCCTTTGTCAAGGCAATTGCACCAGTATTGTCACAAAAGATTTTCATTGGACCCGATGCACTAGGTATGACACCTAGATCGGATATGAACTCCTTCATCCAGACTCCTTCATTTGCTGCTTCCGAAGCAGCTATGTATTCCGCTTCACACGTAGATCCCGCCACGACACTTTGTTTAGAACTGCACCAACTGACAGCTCCACCGTTTAATGTAAACACGTATCCGGTTTGCAATTTAGAATCGTCCGGATCAGTGTCAAAGCTTGCATCGACGTAACCATTTACGATTAGCTCTTTGTCACCTCCATAAACGAGAAACATATCCTTAGTCCTTTTCAGGTATTTCAGGATGTTCTTGACCGCTGTCAAGTGATCCACTCCTGGATTACTTTGATACCTCCCTGCTAGACTTATAGCAAGGCACACATCAGGTCTGGTACACAGCATTGCATACATGATAGAGCCTATGGCTAAAGCATAGGGAACATCTTTCATTTTCTCTCTATCTTCTGCAGTGGTCGGGCATTGAGTCTGACTCAACTTCACACCTTGTAACACAGGCAAGAACCCTTTCTTTGCTTGATCCATTTTGAACTTCTTCAAAACTTTTTCAAGGTATGTGCTTTGTGAAAGTCCAATTAAGCGTCTTGATCTATCTCTATAGATCTTTATGCCTAATATGTAAGTAGCTTCACCGAGGTCTTTCATTGAAAAACTCTTATTCAAGTATCCCTTTATGCCATCCAGAAATTCTATATCATTTCCAATTAGTAATATGTCATCCACATATAATATCAGAAATGCTACACAGCTCCCACTCACTTTCTTGTAAATACAGGCTTCTCCAAAAGTCTGTATAAAACCAAATGCCTTGATCACACTATCAAAGTGTTTATTCCAACTCCGAGAGGCTTGCACCAGTCCATAAATGGATCACTGGAGCTTGCACACTTTGTTAGCTCCCTTTGGATCGACAAAACCTTCTGGTTGCATCATATACAACTCTTCTTCTAGAAATCCATTCAGGAATGCAGTTTTGACATCCATCTGCCAAATTTCATAATCATAAAATGCGGCAATTGCTAACATGATTCGGACAGACTTAAGCATCGCTACGGGTGAGAAGGTCTCATCGTAGTCAACCCCTTGAACTTGCCGAAAACCTTTTGCGACAAGTCGAGCTTTGTAGACAGTAATATTACCGTCAGCGTCAGTCTTCTTCTTGAAGATCCATTTATTCTCAATTGCTTGCCGATCATTGGGCAAGTCAACCAAAGTCCATACTTTGTTCTCATACATGGATCCCATCTCAGATTTCATGGCTTCAAGCCATTTTGCGGAATCTGGGCTCACCATCGCTTCTTCATAGTTCGTAGGTTCATCGTGATCTAGTAGCATGACTTCTAGAACAGGATTACCGTACCACTCTGGCGCGGATCTCACTCTGGTTGATCTACGAGGTTCAGTAGTATCTTGTTCTGAAGTTTCATGATCATCATCATTAGCTTCCTCACTAATTGGTGTAGGTGTCACAGAAACAGGTTTCGGTGATGTACTACTTTCCAATAAGGGACTAGGTACAGTTACCTCATCAAGTTCTACTTTCCTCCCACTCACTTCTTTCGAGAGAAACTCCTTCTCCAGAAAGTTTCCGAATTTAGCAACAAAATTCTTGCCTTCGGATCTGTGATAGAAGGTGTATCCAATAGTTTCCTTTGGATATCCTATGAATACACATTTCTCCGATTTGGGTTCGAGCTTATCAGGTTGAAGCTTTTTCACATAAGCATCGCAGCCCCAAATTTTCAGAAACAACAACTTTGCTTTCTTGCCAAACCACAGTTCATAAGGCGTCGTCTCAACGGATTTTGATGGTGCCCTATTTAACGTGAATGCAGCCGTCTCTAGAGCATATCCCCAAAACGATAGCGGTAAATCAGTAAGAGACATCATAGATCGTACCATATCTAGTAAAGTACGATTACGATGTTCGGACACACCATTACGCTGTGGTGTTCCGGGTGGCGTGAGTTGTGAAACTATTCCATATTGTTTCAAATGTACACCAAACTCGTAACTCAAATATTCTCCTCCACGATCAGATCATAGGAATTTTATTTTCTTGTTACGATGATTTTCAACTTCACTCTGAAATTCTTTGAACTTTTCAAACGTTTCAGACTTGTGTTTCATTAAGTAGATATACCCATATCTGCTTAAGTCAGCTGTGAAGGTGAGAAAATAATGATATCCGCCACGAGCCTCAACATTCATCGGACCACATACATCTGTATGTATGATTTCTAACAAATCTGTTGCTCTCTCCATAGTACCGGAGAACGGTGTTTTTGTCATCTTACCCATAAGGCATGGTTCGCAAGTACCAAGTGATTCATAATCAAGCGGTTCCAAAAGCCCATCAGTATGGAGTTTCTTCACGCGCTTTATACCGATATGACCTAAACGGCAGTGCCACAAATAAGTTGCACTATCATTATCAACTCTGCATCTTTTGGTTTCAACACTATGAATATGTGTGTCACTACTATCAATATTTAATAAGAATAGACCACTCTTTAAGGGTGCATGACCATAAAAGATATTACTCATGTAAATAGAACAACCATTATTCTCTGATTTAAATGAATAACCGTCTCGCATCAAACAAGATCCAGATATAATGTTCATGCTTAATGCTGGCACCAAATAACAATTATTTAGGTCTAATATTAATCCCGAAGGTAGATGTAGAGGTAGCGTGCCGACTGCGATCACATCGACTTTGGAACCGTTTCCCACGTGCATCGTCACCTCGTCCTTAGCCAATCTTCGCTTAATCTGTAGTCCCTGTTTCGAGTTGCAAATATTAGCAACAGAACCAGTATCAAATACCCAGGTGCTACTGCGAGCATTAGTATGGTACACATCAATAACATGTATATCAGATATACCTTTGTTCACCTTGCCATCCTTCTTATCCGCCAAATACTTGAGGCAGTTCCGCTTCCAGTGACCAGTCTGCTTGCAGTAGAAGCACTCAGTTTCAGGCTTAGGTCCAGGTTTGGGTTTCTTCTCTTGAGCAGCAACTTGCTTGCTGTTCTTTTTGAAGTTCCCCTTCTTCTTCCCTTTGCCCTTTTTCTTGAAACTAGTGGTCTTGTTGACCATCAACACTTGATGCTCCTTCTTGATTTCTACCTCCGCAGCTTTCAGCATTGCGAAGAGCTCGGGAATAGTCTTATTCATCCCTTGCATATTATAGTTCATCACGAAGCTCTTGTAGCTTGGTGGCAGTGATTGGAGAATTCTGTCAATGACGCAATCATCTGGAAGATTAACTCCCAATTGAATCAAGTGATTATTATACCCAGACATTTTGAGTATATGCTCACTGACAGAACTGTTCTCCTCCATCTTGCATCTATAGAACTTATTGGAAACTTCATATCTCTCAATCCGGGCATTTGCTTGAAATATTAACTTCAACTCCTGGAACATCTCATATGCTCCATGATGTTCAAAACATCGTTGAAGTCCCGATTCTAAGCCGTAAAGCATGGCACACTGAACTATCGAGTAGTCATCAGCTTTGCTCTGCCAAATGTTCATAACATCTGGTGTTGCTCCAGCAGCAGGCTTGGCACCCAGCGGTGCTTCCAGGACGTAATTCTTCTGTGTAGCAATGAGGATAATCCTCAAGTTACGGACCCAGTCCGTGTAATTACTACCATCATATTTCAACTTTGCTTTCTCAAGGAACGCATTAAAATTCAACGGAACAACAGCACGGGCCATCTATCTACAAACAAACCTAAATAAGCAAGATACTATCAGGTACTAAGTTCATGATAAATTTAGGTTCAATTAATCATATTACTTAAGAACTCCCACTTAGATAGACATCCCTCTGATCCTCTAAGTGATTACGTGATCCAAATCAACTAAACCATGTCCGATCATCACGTGAGATGGAGTAATTTCATTGGTGAACATCGCTATGTTGATCATATCTGCTATATGATTCACGCTCGAACTTTCGGTCTCCGTGTTCCGTGGCCATATCTGTATATGCTTGGCTCGTCAAGTATAACCTGAGTATTCCGCGTGTGCAACTGTTTTGCACCCGTTGTATTTGAACGTAGAGCCTATCACACCCGATCATCACGTGGTGTCTCAGCACGAAGAACTTTCGTAATGGTGCATACTCAGGGAGAACACTTCTTGATAATTAGTGAGAGATCATCTTATAATGCTACCGTCAATCAAAGCAAGATAAGATGCATAAAAGATAAACATCACATGCAATCAATATAAGTGATATGATATGGCCATCATCATCTTGTGCTTGTGATCTCCATCTTTGAAGCACCGTCGTGATCACCATCGTCACCGGTGCGACACCTTGATCTCCATCATAGCATCGTTGTCGTCTCGCCAATCTTATGCCTCCACGACTATTGCTACCGCTTAGTGATAAAGTAAAGCATTACAGCGCGATTGCATTGCATACAATAAAGCGACAACCATATGGCTCCTGCCAGTTGCCGATAACTCGGTTACAAAACATGATCATCTCATACAATAAAATTTAGCATCATGTCTTGACCATATCACATCACAACATGCCCTGCAAAAACAAGTTAGACGTCCTCTACTTTGTTGTTGCATGTTTTACGTGGCTGCTACGGGCTTAAGCAAGAACCAATCTTACCTACGCATCAAAACCACAACGATAGTTTGTCAAGTTGGTGCTGTTTTAACCTTCGCAAGGACCGGGCATGGACACACTTGGTTCAACTAAAGTTGGAGAAACTGTCACCCGCTAGCCACCTTTGTGCAAAGCACGTCGGGAGAACCGGTCTCGCGTAAGCGTACGCGTAATGTCGGTCCGGGCCGCTTCGTCCAACAATACCGCCGAACCAAAGTATGACATGCTGGTAAGCAGTATGACTTATATCGCCCACAACTCACTTGTGTTCTACTCGTGCATATAACATCAACACATAAAACCTAGGCTCAGATGCCACTGTTGGGTTTCGTAGTAATTTCAAAAAATTTCCTACGCACACGCAAGATCATGGTGATGCGTAGCAACGAGAGGGGAGAGTGTGATCTACGTACCCTTGTAGATTGGCAACGGAAGCGTTAGCATAACGTGGTTGATGTAGTCGTACATCTTCACGGTCCGACCGATTAAGCACCGAAACTACGGCACCTCCGAGTTCTAGCACACGTTCAGCTCGATGACGATCCCTGGACTCCGATCCAGCAAAGTGTCGGGGAAGAGTTCCGTTAGCACGACGGCGTGGTGACGATCTTGATGTACTACCGTCGCAGGGCTTCGCCTAAGCACGACTACAATATTATCGAGGACTATGGTGGAAGGGGGCACCGCACACGGATAAGAATATGATCACGTGGATCAACTTGTGTCTCTAGGGGTGCCCCCTGCCTCCGTATATAAAGGATCAAAAGGGGGGTGCGGCCGGCCAGGGAGGGTGCGCCAGGAGGAGTCCTACTCCCTCCGGGAGTAGGATTCCCCCCCTTTCCTAGTTGGAATAGGATTCGGGAGGGGGGAAGAGGAGAGAGAGAAGGAAGGGGGGCGCCGGCCCCCTCTCCTTGTCCTATTCAGACTAGGGGGGAGGGGCGCGCGGCCCAGCCCTGGCCACCTCTCCTCTCTTCCACTAAAGCCCACTAAGGCCCATATACCTCCTGGGGGGTTCCGATAACCTCCCGGTACTCTGGTAAAATCCCGATTTCACCCGGAACACTTCCGATATCCAAATATAGGCTTCCAATATATCAATCTTTATGTCTCGACCATTTCGAGACTCCTCGTCATGTCCGTGATCACATTCGGGACTCCGAACAAACTTCGGTACATCAAAACTCATAAACTCATAATATAACTGTCATCGAAACCTTAAGCGTGCGGACCCTACGGGTTCGAGAACAATGTAGACATGACCAAGACACGTCTCCGGTCAATAACCAATAGCGGAACCTGGATGCTCATATTGGCTCCTACATATTCTACGAAGATCTTTTATCGGTCAGACCGCATAACAACATACGTTGTTCCTTTTGTCATCGGTATGTTACTTGCCCGAGATTCGATCATCGGTATTTTAATACCTAGTTCAATCTCGTTACCGGCAACTCTCTTTACTCGTTCCGTAATACATCATCTCACAACTAACTCATTAGTTGCAATGCTTGCAAGGCTTATGTGATGTGCATTACCGAGAGGGCCTAGAGATACCTCTCCGACAATCGGAGTGACAAATCCTAATCTCAAAATACGCCAACCCAACATGTACCTTTGGAGACACCTATAGAGAACCTTTATAATCACCCATTTACATTGTGACGTTTGGTAGCACACAAAGTGTTCCTCCGGCAAACGGGAGTTGCATAATCTCATAGTCATAGGAACATGTATAAGTCATGAAGAAAGCAGTAGCAACATACTAAACGATCGGGTGCTATGCTAATGGAATGGGTCATGTCGATTAGATCATTCACCTAATGATGTGATCCCGTTAATCAAATAACAACTCTTTGTCTATCGTTAGGAAACATAACCATCTTTGATCAACGAGCTAGTCTAGTAGAGGCATACTAGTGACACTCTGTTTGTCTATGTATTCACACATGTATTATGTTTCCGGTTAATACAATTCTAGCATGAATAATAAATATTTATCATGATATAAGGAAATAAGTAATAACTTTATTATTTCCTCTAGGGCATATTTCCTTCACTACCGGCGTAGGGATTCGCCTAAGCACTGCAACGATATGACCGAGGTGGAAATCTTTGGAGGGGGCACCGCACACGGCTAAGACAACTGTCAACTTGTGTGTCTATGGGGTGCCCCCTCCCTCGTATATAAAGGAGTGGAGGAGGGGAGGGCCGGCCCTCTCTATGGCGCGCCCCAAAGGGGTTTCCTACTCCTAGTAGGAGTAGGTTTCCCCCCTTCCCTAGTTGGAGTAGGAGAAGAAGGAAGGGGAAGAGGGAGAGAAGGAAAGAGGGGGGCGCCGCCCCCTCCCTAGTCCAATATGGACCAGCCCATGGGGGGCCCCGCAGCCACCCCTTGAGGCCCTTCTCTCCTTTCCCGTATGGCCCATTACTTCCCCGGGGAATTCCCTAACTCTTCGGTACTCTAAAAAATACCCGAATCACTCGAAACCTTTCCGATGTCCGAATATAGCCTTCCAATATATCGATCTTTACGTCTCGACCATTTTGAGACTCCTCGTCATGTCCATGATCTCATCCGGGACTCCGAACAACCTTCGGTACAACAAATCACATAACTCATAATACAAATTGTCATTGAACGTTAAGCGTGCAGACCCTACGAATTCGAGAACTATGTAGACATGATCGAGACACATCTACGGTCAATAACCAATAGCGGGACCTGGATGCTCATATTGGCTCTTACATATTCTACGAAGATCTTTATCGGTCAAACCGCATAACAACATACGTCATTCCCTTTGTCATCGGTATGTTACTTGCCCGAGATTCGATCGTCGGTATCATCATACCTAGTTCAATCTCGTTACCGGCAAGTCTCTTTACTCGTTCCGTAATGTATCATCCCGCAACTAACTCATTAGTCACATTGCTTGCAAGGCTCATACTGATGTACATTACCGAGAGGGCCCAAACATACCTCTCCGATAGACGAAGTGACAAATTCTAATCTCGATCTATGCCAACCCAACAAAAACCATCGAAGACACCTGTAGAGCATCTTCATAATCACTCAGTTACGTTGTGACGTTTGATAGCACACAAGGTGTTCCTCCGGTATTCGGAAGTTGCATAATCTCATAGTCAGAGGAACATGTATAAGTCATGAAGAAAGCAATAACAATAAAACTGAATGATCATTATGCTAAGCTAACGGATGGGTCTTGTCCATCACATCATTCTCTAATGATGTGATCAACATTCATAAAATGACAACACATGTCGATGGCTAGGAAACTTAACCATCTTTGATTAACGAGCTAGTCAAGTAGAGGCATACTAGGGACACTCTGTTTGTCTATGTATTCACACATGTACTACATTTCCGGTTAATACAATTCTAGCATGAATAATAAACATTTATCATGATATAAGGAAATATAAATAACAACTTTATTATTGCCTCTAGGGCATATTTCCTTTAGTCTCCCACTTGCACTAGAGTCAATAATCTAGTTCACATTGTCATGTGATTTAACACCAATAGTTCACATCTTTATGTGATTAGTTCACATCTCCATGTGACTAACACCCAAAGGGTTTACTAGAGTCAATAATCTAGTTCACATCGCTATGTGATTAACACCCAAAGAGTGATCATGTTTTGCTTGTGAGAGAAATTTAGTCAATGGGTCTGCCACATTCAGAGCCGTATGTGTTTTGCAAATTTACTGTCTACAATGCTTTACACGGAGCTACTCTAGCTAATTGCTCCCACTTTCAATATGTATCTAGATCGAGACTTAGAGTCATCCAGATCGGTGTCAAAGCTTGCATCGATGTAACTCTTTACGACGAACTCTTTGTCACCTCCATAACCGAGAAACATTTCCTTATTCCACTAAGGATATTTATGACCGTTGTCTAGTGATCCACTCCTGGATCCAAACTTATGGTGAAGTACACAATAGGTCTGGTACACAACATAGCATACTTTATAGAACCTATGACCGAGGCATAGGGAATGACTTTTCATTCTCTTTCTATTTTATGCCATGGTTGGGTTTTGAGTCTTTACTCAACTTCACACCTTGCAACACAGGCAAGAACTCTTTCTTTGACTGTTCCATTTTGAACTACTTCAAATCTTGTCAAGGTATGTACTCATTGGAAATATATCAAGCGTCTTGATCTATCTCTATAGATCTTGATGCTCAACATGTAAGTAGCTTCACCGAGGTCTTTCTTTGAAAAATTCCTTTCAAACACTCCTTTATGCTTTTCAGAAAATTCTACATCATTTCCGATCAACAATATGTCATTCACATATACTTATCAGAAAGGCTGTAGTGCTCCCACTCACTTTCTTGTAAATACAGGTTTTTTTCGCAAGTCTGTATAAAACTATATGCTTTGATCAGCTTATCAAAGCGTATATTCCAACTCCGAGATGCTTGCACCAATCCATAGATGGATCGCTGGAGCTTGCACACTTTGTTAGCATCTTTAGGATTGACGAAACCTTCTGGTTGCATCATATACAACTCTTTTTTAATAAATCCATTAAGGAATGTAGTTTTGATATCCTATTTGCCAGATTTCATAAAATGCGGCAACTGCTAACATGATTCGGACAAACTTTTAAGCATCAATACGAGTGAGAAAATCTCATCGTAGTCAACACCTTGAACTTGTCGAAAACCTTTTGCGATAAATCGAGCTTTGTAGATAGTAACACTACTATCAGCGTCCGTCTCCCTCTTGAAGATCCATTTATTCTGAATGGCTCACCGATCATCGGGCAAGTCAATCAAAGTCCATACTTTCTTCTCATACATGGATCCCATCTCAGATTTCATGGCCTTAAGCCATTTCACGGAATCTAGGCTCATCATCGCTTCCTCATAGTTAGTAGGTTCATCATGGTCTAGTAACATGACTTCCAGAACAGGATTACCGTACCACTCTGGTGCAGAACGTACTCTAGTTGACCTACGAGGTTCGGTAGTAACTTGATCTAAAGTTTCATGATCAACATCATTAACTTCCTCACTAATTGGTGTAGGCATCACCAGAACTGATTTCTGTGATTAACTACTTTCCAATTCGGGAGAAGGTACAATTACCTCATCAAATTCTACTTTCCTCCCACTCACTTCTTTCGAGAGAAACTCCTTCTCTAGAAAGATCCACTCTTAGCAACAAAGATCTTGCCTTCAGATCTGTGATAGAAGGTGTACCCAACAGTTTCTTTTGGGTATCCTATGAAGACACACTTCTTCGATTTGGGTTTGAGCTTATCAGGCTGAAACCTTTTCACATAAGCATCGCAACCCCAAACTTTAAGAAACGACAGCTTGGGTTTCTTGCTAAACCACAGTTCATACGGTGTCATCTCAACGGATTTTAGACGGTGCCCTATTTAACGTGAATGCAGTTGTCTCTAATGCATAACCCCAAAACGATAGTGGTAATTCGGTAAGAGACATCATAAATCGCACCATATCTAATAAAGTACGGTTACGATGTTCGGACACACCATTATGCTATGGTGTTCTAGGTGGCATAAGTTGCGAAACTATTCCTCATTGTTTCAAATGAAGGCCAAACTCGTAACTCAAATATTTGTCTCCGTGATCAGATCATAGAAACTGTATCTTCTTGTTACGGTGATTTTCCACTTCACTATGAAATTCTTTGAACTTTTCAAATGTTTCAGACTTATGTTTCATCAAGTAGATATACTCATATCTGCTCAAATCATCTGTGAAGGTCAAAAAATTATGATACCCGCCGCGAGCCTCAACACTCATCGGATCACATACATAAGTATGTATTATTTCCAATAAGTCAGTTACTCACTCCATTGTTCTGGAGAACGGAGTCTTAGTCATCCTGCCCATGAGGCATGGTTCGCAAGCATCAAGTGATTCCAAAAGCCCATCAGCATGGAGTTTCTTCATGCGCTTTACGCCAATATGACCTAAACGGCAATGCCACAAATATGTTGCACTATCATTATCAACTTTGCATCTTTTGGCATCAATATTATGAATATGTGTATCACTACAATCGAGATTCACTAAACCATTTATTTTGAGTGTATGACCATAGAAGATTTTATTCATGTAAATAGAACAACAATTATTCTTTGACTTAAATGAATAACTGTATTGCAACAAACATGATCCAATCATATTTATGCTCAACACAAACACCAAATAACATTTATTTTAGGTTTAACACTAATCCCGAAGGTAAAGGGAGTGGGCGATGGTGATCTTATCAACCTTGGAATCACTTCCAACTCTCATCATCACCTCGCCCTTAACTAGTCTCTGTTTACTTTGCAACTCCCGTTTCAAGTTACTACTCTTAGCAATTGAACCAATATTAAACACTAATGGGTTGCTATAAACACTAGTAAAGTACACATCAATAACATTTATATCAAATATACCTTTGTTCACTTTACCATCCTTCTTATCCGCCAAGTATCTAAGGTAGTTCCACTTCCAGTGACCATTTCCTTTGCAGTAGAAGCACTCGGTTTCAAGCTTGGGTCTATCTTTGGGCTTCTTCATGGGAGTGGCAACTTGCTTGCCATTCTTCTTGAAGTTCCCTTTCTTTCCCTTGCCCTTTTACTTGAAACTAGTTGAAAGATCGTGGATGTCGCCTAGAGCGGGGGTGAATAGGCGTTTTAAAATAATTACGGTTTAGGCTTGAACAAATGCGGAATAAACCTAGCGGTTAATTTTCCAAGCACAAAACCTAAAACAACTAGGCTCACCTACGTGCACCAACAACTTATGCTAAGCAAGATAAGCAACTATGTGATAGCAAGATATATGACAAGAAACAATATGGCTATCACAAAGTAAAGTGCATAGGTAAAGGGCTCGGGTAAGAGATAACCGAGGCACGAGGAGACGACGATGTATCTTGAAGTTCACACCCTTGTGGATGCTAATCTCCATTTGGAACGGTGTGGAGGCACAATGCTCCCCAAGAAGCCACTAGGGCCACCGTAATCTCCTCACGCTCTCGCACAATGCAAGATGCCGTGATTCCACTAAGGGGCCCTTGAGGGCGGTCACCAAACCCATACAAATGGCAACCCTTGGGGGCGGTCACCAAACCCGTACACTTTGGCAACCCTTGGGGGCGGTCACCGAACCCGTCAAATTGCTCGGGGCGATCTCCACAACCTAATTGGAGACCCGGACGCTTTCCCGGAGCTTTGCACCACAATGATTGAGCTCCGAACACCAACAACCGTCTAGGGCACCCAAGCACCCAAGAGGAACAAGCTCAAGGGTACCAAGCACCCAAGAGTAATAAGCTTCTCAACTTGTAACTTCCACGTATCACGTGGAGAACTCAAACCGATGCACCAAATGCAATGGCAAGGGCACACGGAGTGCCCAAGTCCTTCTCTCTCAAATCCCACCGAAGCAACTAATGCTAGGGAGGAAAATGAGAGGAAGAACAAGAAAGAGAACACCAAGAACTCCAAGATCTAGATCCAAGGTGTTCCCCTCACATAGAGGAGAAAGTGATTGGTGGAAATGTGGATCTAGATCTCCTCTCTCTTTTCCCTCAAAAACTAGCAACAATCCATGGAGGGATTGAGAGTTAGAAAGCTTGAATAAGGTCAACAATGGGGGAAGAACACGAGCTCAAAGGATAAGTTTGAATGGGGAAGAAGACCCCCTTTTATAGGAGCTCCCGAATCCAACCGTTATGTGCTCAGTCCGCGCACGAGCTGTACTACCGCTCTAGGGAGCGGTACTACCGCTCGGGCGGTAGAACAAGGAGAGCGGAGCGAAACAAAGTGCGAGGCAGAGCCGTATGAGCGGCACTACCGCTGGAGCCAGCGGTACTATCGTTGGCCGCAACGGTACTGCCTCTTGGGACAGCGGTACTACCGCTTCTGGTGATAAGCGGCGCTGCCGCCCCGGCCCGGCGGTACTACCGCTGGGACCGCGCATAGTGCCTACCACGAGCACAGGGAGAAGGAACAGAGAGGAGGGCCATTGAGCGGCACTAGGGGTGGTGGTAGCCGCGGTACTACCGCACATGAGCGGTACTACCGCTCCTACTGTCGCTGAACCCGACACGAGAAAACCACGTCTCGAGTCGAGGCGGTACCAGCGCAGAACTGGAGCCGTACTACCGCTTATGGCCATGGGCGGTACTACCGCCATGGGACGGGGGAGGTATGCCTAACAAAAAGAGGAGTGAAACCCCCAACCGAGAAGTATCGGCAAAATCTCCAACATCGAAAACATCATAGAAGATGCATGCGAACTCCGTTTTCGATGAACTCAAGCTTTTCATCAAGATGACCATAAGCTCTAAGATTCACGAAGAGAACCAAACAAGAACAAAGAAAGATGATGCAAGGATGCAATGGTTTGAGCTCTCAACAAACGATACGATCAAGCTACTCATCGAGAGCCCCCCTTGATAGTACGACAATCGATCCTATAACCCAGTCTCCCAACTACCATCATGAGACCGGTAAAATAGAAAACCTATCAATGTCAAACCTTTTCCTTGCACATGGTCCACTTGAGCTAGATGATGATGATCTTGACTTCCTCAAGTTGGACCACTTTTCTGGATTGTGTTGGCTCAATGAAGACTAGTTGATTGCTCCCCCATACTCCACTATGGGTGAGCCACTCTTCCACACATCTTCACATGTCCATTGTCACCACAATGGACGGCAAGCTTCAAGCATTTGATCTCTTCGTGATGCTCCACTTGAACTTGCACACCGCAACCTTTCCTGATTGTGTTGACTCGATGAAGACTAGTTGATTGCTCCCCCATACTCCACTATGGGTGAGCCACTCTTCCGCACATCTTCACAAGTCCATTTTCACCACAAAGGATGACAAGCTTCAA
Organism: Triticum aestivum; assembly: GCF_018294505.1. Classification (NCBI taxonomy): domain Eukaryota; kingdom Viridiplantae; phylum Streptophyta; class Magnoliopsida; order Poales; family Poaceae; genus Triticum; species Triticum aestivum. The sequence continues at coordinate 613,807,461 of NC_057800.1, forward strand.
TAATTTGATCTCTTCGTGATGCTCCACTTGAACTTGCACACCGCAACCTAACCCCATAAAGAACCCTCACAAAGACCATGGGTTAGTACACAAAGCGTAATTGACAATGCTTACCATACCATGGGATCACTTGATCCCTCTCGGTACATCTTCTACGCTTTGTGGGTTGATCAACTTGATCCACTCTTTGACTTAGTCTTGATCAACCTCTCACAAGAACAATCTTTAGGTAATTCCTTGAATAGCACCTTGGTCGACACAAACTCTCCTTGAAACCAACACATGTACTCCAAGAAAAGCCTATGGACAAAACCTTCAAATATAACTCAAGGCAACCATTAGTCCATAGAGATTGTCATCAATTACCAAAACCAAACATGGGGGCACCGCATGTTCTTTCACTAGTGGTTTTGTCAACCATCAACATTTGATGCTTTTCTTGATTTCTACTTTCGTTGATTTCAGCATCACGAAGAGCTCGGGAATCGTTTTCATCATCCCTTGCATATTATAGTTCATCACGAAGTCCAGTAACTTGGTGATAGTGACTAGAGAACTCTGTCAATCACTATTTTATCTGGAAGATTAACTCCCACTTGATTCAAGGGATTGTAGTACTCAGACAATCTGAGCACATGCTCACTGGTTGAGCTATTCTCCTCCATCTTCTAGGCAAAGTATTGTCAAAGGTCTCATACCTCTCGACATGGGCATGAGTATGAAATACCAATTTCAACTCTTAGAACATCTTATATGCTCTGTGGCGTTCAAAACGTTTTTGAAGTCCCGGTTCTAAGCCGTAAAGCATGGTGCACTAAACTATTAAGTAGTCATCATACCGAGCTTTGTCAAACGATCATAACGTGTGCATCTGCTCCTGCAATAGGCCTGTCACCTAGCGGTGCATAAAGGACATAATTCTTCTGTGCAGCAACGAGGATAATCCTCAGATCACGGACCTAGTCCGCATCATTGCTACTATCATCTTTCAACATAGTTTTTCTCTAGGAACATATCAAAAATAAATGGGGAGCTACATCGCGAGCTATTGATCTACAACATAGTTATGCAAATACTATCAGGACGTGAGATGGAGTAGTTTTCAATGGTGAACATCACTATGTTGATCATATATACTATATGATCCACGCTCGACCTTTCGGTCTCAGTGTTTCGAGGCCATATCTGCATATGCTAGGCTCGTCAAGTTTAACCCGAGTATTCTGCGTGTGCAAAACTGGCTTGCACCCATTGTATGTGAAGGCAGAGCTTATTGTTGGGGAACGCAATAATTTCAAAAATTTCCTACGCACATGCAAGATCATGGTGATGCATAGCAACGAGAGGGGAGAGTATCGTCTACGTACCCTCGTAGACCATAGGCGGAAGTGTTATGACAACGCAGTTGATGTAGTCGTACGTCTTCACGATCGACCGATCTAGTACCGAAGATACGAAATCTCCGCAATTTGCACAACTTCGGCTCGGTGACGTCCCGCGAACTCATGATCTAGTAGAGCTTCGAGGGATAGCTTCGTCGGCACGACGGCATGATGATGGTGATGATGTTGCTACCGGAACAGGGCTTCGCCTAAGCACCGCTACGATATTACCGAGGTGGATTATGGTGGAGGGGGGCACCGCACACGGCTAAAGACCAATGATCAACTTGTGTGTCTATGGGGTGCCCCCCTCCCCCGTATATAAAGTAGTGGAGGAGGGGGAGGGCTGGCCCTCTACTATGGCGCGCCCTGGGAAGTCCTACTCCCACCGGGAGTAGGATTCCCCCTTTCCAAGTAGTAGGAGTAGGAGAGAAGGAAGGGGAAGGAGAGAAGAGTAGGAAGGAAGGAAGGGGCGCCACCCCTCCCCCTAGTCCAATTCGGACTAGGCCTTGGGGGGGGGCTGCCCTAGGCAGCCCCTCTCTCTCCCCTAAAGCCCAATAAGGCCCATATACTCCCCGGCGAATTCTCGTAACTCTCCGGTACTCCGATAAATACCCGAACCACTCAGAACCTTTACGATGTCCGAATATAGCCTTCCAATATATCGATCTTTATGTCTCGAACATTTCAAGACTCCTCGTCATGTCCCTGATCTCATTAGGGACTCCGAACAACCTTTGGTACATCAAAACACATAAAATCATAATATCGATCGTCACCGAATGTTAAGCATGCGGACCCTACGGGTTCGAGAACTATGTAGACATGACCGAGACTCATCTTCGGTCAATAACCAATAGCGGAACTTGGATGCTCATATTGGTTCCTACATATTCTACGAAGATCTTTATCGGTCAAACCGCATAACAACATACGGTGTTCCCTTTGTCATCGGTATGTTACTTGCCCGAGATTCGGTCGTAGGTATCTCAATATCTAGTTCAATCTCGTTACCGGCAAGTCTCTTCACTCGTTCTGTAATACATCATCCTGTAACTAACTCATTAGTTACATTGCTTGCAAGGCTTATTGTGTTTTGCATTACCGAGAGGGCCCAAAGATACCTCTCCGACAATCGGAGTGACAAATCCTAATCTTGATCTATGCCAACTCAACAAGTACCATCGGAGACACCTGTAGAGCATCTTTTAATCACCCAGTTACGTTGTGATGTTTGGTAGCACACAAAGTGTTCCTCCGGTATTCGGGAGTTGCATAATCTCATAGTCATAGGAACATGTATAAGTCATGAAGAAAGCAATAGCAACAAACTAAACGATCATCGTGCTAAGCTAACGGATGGGTCAGGTAAATCACATCATTCTCTAATGATGTGATCCCATTAATCAAATGACAACTCATGTCTATGGCTAGGAAACTTAATCATCTTTGATTCAACGAGCTAGTCAAGTAGAGGTATACTAGTGACACTCTGTTTGTCTATGTATTCACACATGTACTAAGTTTCCGGTTAATACAATTCTAGCATGAATAATAAACATTTATCATGATATAAGGAAATATAAATAACAACTTTATTATTGCCTCTAGGGCATATTTCCTTTAGTCTCCCACTTGCACTAGAGTCAGTAATCTAGTTCACGTCGTTATGTGATTTAACACCAATAGTTCACATCTTTATGTGTTTAGTTCACATCTCCATGTGACTAACACCCAATGGGTTTACTAGAGTCGATAATCTAGTTCACATCACTATGTGATTAACACCTAAAGAGTGATCATGTTTTGCTTGTGACACTACAGGAATCCAGTATTTTGCCGTCTGCCATGGTGGACGGCAAAGGCACGGACAGCGGACGGCAAAGAGCTTTGCCGTCAGCGGCGGACGGCAAACAATGACGACAAAGATAGGGTCGGCAAACAGGTCCTTTGCCGTCTGCTTTTTATGGCGGACGGCAAAGAGCCCTTTGCCTACAGCGGCAGACGGCAAAGAGGAGGGACGGCAAAAAACTGGACGTCCTCTAGCGTTAGTCCGTTAGGCGGCTAACGGCGGCCTTTGCCGTCCGCTAGCGGACGGCAAATTTGAGCGCCTCTTTGCCGTCCGCTAGTTGACGTCAGCAATGCGTCAGCGCCCGCTGTGTTTTGCCGTCTGCCACGGCGGACGACAAAGGCAAAGTCTTTGCCACCAGCTTAGCTTTGTCGTCCGCCATGGTAGGCAAATTTGCCAAATGGCCCATCCCTTAGGAAGCACAGGTGGGCGCCACATGCCCCCTTTGCCGTCTGCCACCGATGGCAAAGGCGTCTTTGCCGTCTGCCGCGGACGGCAAAGAGCCTGCACTGCCTCTTTTTTATTCTGTTTTTCTTATATCCTACAATTATCACAGCAAATATATCACAACACATATATATCCATCACATAAATATCCAGCACATATATATCCAACATAATAAATATCCAGCACATATATATCCATACATACATACATAGTAGGTTGCACATAGTTCCATCGATCCATACATATTACAATATGCAAAGTTTCATCATAGCAATCTAGTTTCATCATAGCAAGCGAGCAGAATACAAGAAGTGCATCAAAGGAAAAAACAAGCAATCCATCATAGGAAGCTGGCTTCCGTGAAGTGAATGAAACCTGCAAAATGACAAATAAGAAAGTTAGAAAAAGAAGACTAGAAGAAGAATTAGACTAGAAGAAAAAGAATATAAGAAGAAGAAGAAGACTAGAAGAAGAAATATATGCCATTTATTAGCTAACTTAGGTGAACGGGATCATTTATGAGCTAAATTAGTTGAAATGGATCGTTTATGAGCTAACTTAGGTGAAATGGATCGTTTATTAGCTAACCTAGGTGAATGGATCGTTATGAGCTATCTTAGGTGAAATGGGTCGTTTATGAGCTAACCTAGGTGAAATGGATCGTTTATGAGCTAACCTAGGTGAAATTGATCATTTTGGAGCTAACTTAGTTGAAATGGGTCGTTTATGAGCTAACTAAGGTGAAATGCCATGTTTTTGAGCTAACTAAGGTGAAATGGATCGTTTTTAGCTAACTTAGGTGAAATGGGTCATTTTGGAGCTAACCTAGGTGAAATGGGTCATTTTGGAGCTAACCTAGGTGAAATGGGTCGTTTTAAAGCTAACGTAGGTAAAATGGATCATTTAGGAGCTAATCTACGTAAAATGGGTCATTTTAGAGCTAACTTGGATAAATTGGATCACTTGTAAGCTAACTAAGGTAAAATGAGTCATTTTAGAGCTAACTTAGGTAAAATGGATCGTTTATGAGCTAACTAAGCTAATTATGCAATTTTGACATAAGTAAGCTAAGTACATATCGTTTTAGAGCTAACTTAGGTAAAATGGATGGTTTATGAGGTCAGTAAGCTTATTAAGTCATTTTGGAGGGAAAGAAGCTAACTCTAGGTCATTATGGTAAGCATATTGGAGGAAATAAAGCTAAGTCTAGGTCTTTATGCATTTGTTAAGCAAAACACTAGAGAAACTTACCGTGATCAGGGAGGTGTAGGAGCGGGCTGGCTCGCGCCGATAGCTAGAGAAGGATCGTGCGATGCGTTTCTGGAGTTAAGCTGCACCAAAGATCATTTCCAATGTCTCGTTAGCATTATGACACTCAAATGTTAAGACTAGCAAGTAATGTCCTTTCAAATTAAACACACCGTGCTCCCAGGAGCAATCACTGGCATCGGCGGAGCGGTCTGACCGGACTTCTCGCACACAGACTGCACATTTGGTTTTCACAACAGAGTCATACTAGTTAGTAATGAGACTCAAATGTTAAGACTAGCAAGTAATCTGCAGAAGAAACTTACCACAAGGAGCTCGTACATGGCCCTTGCCTGCATGTCATTCCGTGCCCTCTCCTCCTCCAACATCTTTGTCGTCCTCTCCTCCAACTCCCGCTGCCTCTCCGCCGCATCCGCCAGAAGTTTCTCCGTTCTATCTCTCTCACTCTGTATAGCATCCTGCAACACCACTCACATGACCATTTGTAATCATTGATGGAAGTGCACACAATGTAATGGAGAAAGATAGCTGAGTACGTATAACTAACCTTGAAGGCGAGTTGGACTGGCCATTCACGAGGCCTTATCTCAGGAGCGGAGCTCGACTGGCGCGCCTTGATCTCCGGGAGAGTGCTAGGACAACGGATAAGTCCATCTCCCATGGCTATGGAGCCATGGGACCTCCCGCCACCAGATATCATCAGCAGCTCTGTATCAATGGGATCCTGGCTCGGGTTAAAGTCCTCCCCTTTCCTCGCCTTCCCCTGATCTCTATATTGCATGAGCTTGTCGTGGGCGGAGATGTTGGTGAAGTTCTTTGGATCATCGAGGTCAGACGCAGAGAATGCCTTGACTTTCTTATAAGGGCCAGTGTGGGCCATGGCATACAGGTTGTACACCTCTGGCACCTTATCCGCTTTATTGTAGCGTGCCTGAAAGAGAGAAACAAAGTAAATTAGTAATTAAAGGGATAAAGCTAGCATGATGAATGAATTGCATGAATCATGAAGCAAACCACATACCCAGTTCCGCCCGTACTGAAATAAGTTGGAGCTGCCTTGGTGGTGTGGCACACCTTCCATTTGGGCACGTTTGTCCTTGGCCTCTTTGTGGGTGGCCCGCCATTCTTTTGAGCACCACGCATTGACCAACACCTCCCAACAATCCATCCGATCCGCACACCATCTCGGAGGGGCCTAAGTTAGCAAATAGAAACTTGAGCGGTACGGCTATGAATTACTAAATGAAGGAAGTAAGTACAAGGCCTTAAGAATTACCTTCATGTACTGCTCCTTACTCAAGAACTTATCGCGGCACTCCTGCTTGGGCTTCTTGATACCACGCCCAGCGTAGTAGTCTCGAACAACCTGCACCCGAACCTCATGCCGTAAGTTCTGAAGTAGGCGCTTGCACTCCTTGTGGATAACATCTGCCGCCTCCTCCTCGTACCCCTCCTCACACCTGTAGAATGTCTGCAATCAAATGAGACAATATTGATTAGTACAATTAATAACTAGCTAGTCGAAGATTTTTAATTGTGTAAAGGAGAAATTACCCAGAACTTTCTGATCACCACGTCTGCCCTCGTCTTGCACAAGACACCGTCGATAATCTCACCCGGCGGGGCCGGGGCAGCCAAGTAGTGCTCCCAACTCAATCCAACCTCTGGAAGCCGAGCCTCACCAGGCAACATGACAAACCCCGGGAAGTTTTGCCGAATCAGAACTCCAAGGACGAAGTTGGGCCGACGGACACTTTCATGGTGGTCCCAACCCCTGCAGAATGACAAGGCCAACACATTAGTTATTTGAAGAAACGTGAATGCAGAAGGTACAAAAAGATTAAATGCACTTACCTCTCCCCATCAGGGAAAATCAACCACCTCTGCTCGCGGGTCACCGACACGGACGGGAGCCGTGTAGCACCACGCTGGTAGACGTTGCCCCCTCCTCCCCCTCCTCAAAATCAGTCGGCTCCCTGCCATCATTAGCATGGCCACTCGGCTCCCCGCCATCATCAGCATGGCCACTCAGCTCCTTAGGCTGACCCGACCAGGCACCCCATCCAGACGTGTGCTCCTCCGGGGTCTCGTGGGCCGAAGGCCCATCTACCCAAGGCTCGTGGGCCGAAGACCCGTGGACCGGAGGCTCGTGGACTGGAGGCTCGTGGACCGGAGTCCGTGCAGCCTCCTCCTCAGACGAGTCCACCCTAGCAGTCACGTGCTCGGGTGAAATAGCTGGGGGCGGCGGCGAGGAAGGCGCCGTAAGAGTCACCCTACCTCCTCTCCCATGACCACGTGCTCCATCTCCTCTCTTCTTCTTACCTCGTCCCCTGCTGGGCACCACGGTCGACGAAGAAGGGCCCGGCGATGTCGCCATACTGTCCAGCAACGCTCGGCGGAGAGGTGCGTGTGGAATGGAAGACCTCGCACCACGCGCCGACGAAGAAGGGTCCTCGGCGCGCTCCCGACCAGCGCCCACCATCTTTCAACACCTACCATGACAAAGAATAAACGAAATTAGTACAACATAAAAAAAGTACTGACATGAATAATAATATGTATATCACTTAAGTGTATCATCATCAAGTACAACATAAAAAAATTGAATACCTGACACTACTAATAATCTCGATCAGTATCATCAATAAATGCATAATCATCATCATCACTATAATCAATGATGGGCTCATAGGGTTCATTGGCATCAACATGTGCAAGGCCACCTTGACGTAATCGGTCAAGCATTGACAGGTCATCCGCAGTAGTAACCTCTTCTTGTTCCGGCTCTTCTTGTTCCTCCTCTGGGGTGATGTCGGATTCATTGTCGCTGTCTACTTCAATGTTTTGGGGTGAAGTATAGCGGTTCTTGAAACGCTTTTTGGAAAGACGTGTCTCTTGGAAGAATTCTCCTTCATATGTGTCTGGGTTAATGTGAGGTTCATAATCCTCTTCCTTTGGGGGAGAAAGTCTAGCACGTGGCGGCACTTCATAAACGACATCCCAACCTTTCAGATTTGGATTAGTTTGGCAGGCCCACGGTAGATAGAATACTTGGGTCGCCTGTTGAGCCGTAATATAGACATCAGGAACATCTAAATGGGTGCTTTGGTTGATTTCAACTAGCCCTATATGTTCATGAGTCCTTCTAGTCTCCTTCGGCTGAAACCAATAACATTTGAAGACTACGACATTCGGTGGGTTTTCACCATAGAACAGAAGTTCATAAATTGCTTCAACTCTCCCATAATACTCGGTACCTCCTTCGCCGATAGCAGATACACAACAATTTGTAGACTTTCGGTCGGCCATAGATAGCTCTTTGCCATAGGTACGAAAGCGATACCCGTTGATGTCGTACTTGTCAAATGAACGGACCTTATAGTCAAAACCATTAGCGACTTGTCTCAATTCGGCGTCCATAGACTCTGAATTAGCCTACAAGTTTAATATGAAAGGATTGTTGCATTACGCACAAATTAGCGAATGAAATGAAATTGTCTAATAGAAATTACCGTTTGTTTGAACCAAGAGATGAAACCGGGATAGCCGCCTCCTTGCTTTGCGAGAAGCTCATACTCTTCGACGGAATCCTTTTGGATCTCCGCTCCATACGAGAATATGGCGACGTATCGACTGTATGACATATCCAGGAATAAGAGCAGTTCAAAGGAAATAGAAGTTGCGAAACAATGTACCGAGAACTTACTCGATGTACGGCCGCACTTCTATCAGGTTGTTGAAGATATACAACGAAATGGTCCGCCATTCTTCGTTATCCAAAGATACTGGATGTGAAACACTAGCTGGTGCGAGATTCCCTTTGAATAGGCTGAGGTTGGATCCACCCTTTTTAGGGTCGTCAGCATTGTACCGAGGCTTCGGATTATGCAAATGACGATTTTTGGCTTCGTAGTGTGCTGTTACGAAGTTTGCCGCCTCCTCTGTGATGAATGCCTCAGCCATCGATGCTTCAATTCTATGTTTATTTTTACATTTTTCTCGAAGCGTCTTCTGCATCCTCTCAGTTGGGTAGCACCAACGATTTTGCACGGCCCCCCCAATCTTGCCTCGGTCGGGAGATGCAAAATCAAATGCTGCATTGGATTAAAGAAGCCCGGTGGAAAGATCTTCTCTAACTTGCAGATCAACTCCGGCGCCAACTCTTCCATTTCTTCTAGCACGCCAGGCGATAGTTCTTTCGCACAAAGAACACGGAAGAAATAGCTGAGTTCTGCCAGTACTAGCCATTCATCCTCAGGGATGAAGCCACGCAACATCACCGGCATTACCCGCTCAATCCATATGTGCCAATCATGACTCTTGAGACCAAATATCTTCAGTTTATCAAGATTCGCTCCCCTCTTTAGATTTGCTGCATACCCATCGGGGAACATCAACTGTTGTTGCACCCACAAGATAATTTCCCTCATAGCTGGCCTTCCAAGATTGAACCATGCCTTTGGCTTCGTCCAGTTCTGCTTTCCTTTCGGTTCTTTCATGTTTTGTAACGGCCTATCACATAGCGCCTCCAGATCGACTCTAGCCTTAGTATTATCCTTTGACTTCCCATCTATGCCGAACAATGTACCAAAAAGTGCCTCGGCGATATTCTTCTCAGTGTGCATCACGTCGATGTTGTGTGGGCAAAGGAGGTCTTTGAAGTAAGGCAGATCCCATAAGCATGTTTTGTGAGTCCACGCGTGCTTAGTATTATACCCCTTGAAGTACCCTGGACGTGTGGATCTGGCTCGAGAGCGTTTAACTGATCCAGGGTCTGTTGGCCTGTCAATGCAGGTGGTGCAGAGTTTTTGACAACTCTACCTCTGATGAAGTTCTTCTTGTCTTTCCTGAACTTATGGCGAGGATCCAGGAACTGTCTATGCATGTCGAAGCAAGAAAACTTGCGACCGGCCTGAAGCCAACGAAACTCAAGAGCTCCCTTGCATGTGGGGCACGGGAACCTTCCATGCACACACCAGCCAACGAATAGCGCATACGCCGGCAAGTCATGCGTCGAGTACATGTACCAGACACGCATTATGAAGTTCCGTTTGCTATAGGCGTCGTATGTCTTGAACCCATTATCCCAGGCTTCTTGCAATTCGTCCTTAAGCGGCTGCATGTACACATTCATATTTTTCCCCGGATAGTTGGGCCCTGGAATTATCAACGTCAGGAAAATGTTCTTTCTTTGCATAATCTGTCCGGGGGGGGAGATTGAGTGGAAAGACAAATACGGGCCAACAACTGTATTGGGCTGCCGTCATACCAAACACACTGAACCCATCCGTGCTGATGCCGACTCGAGGATGCCTCGGATCTGCCGCTTTGTCAGCATGTAATTCATCAAACTTTTTCCACGCAACACCATCCGATGTGTGTACCATCATCAGATTCCCATCTGCATCTAGTTCGGTTCTTTTGCCTGTTTTGTGCCATGTCATCTGTCTGGCCGTCTCTTCGACCATGAAAAGACGTTGAAGTCTTGGTACGATTGGCATATACCGAAGAACACTAACGGGGATTTTGGTCTGTGTCTTCTCACCCATACCGTTGTCTACCACAATATACCTGGAAGACTTGCAAATGGGACAATAGTTCAAGTCCGCATAGTCAAGCCTAAATAAGGCACATCCTTTCTCACAGGCATGTATCTTCTCATAGGGCATCTTCAGTGCACGGAGGATTTTGTCCGACTGGTACAGGTTTGCAGGCATTACATGGCCTTTGGGTAGAAAGCGTCCAAATACTGTCATAATTGCGTCATAGCATTCTCTGCCCAAGTTGAACTGAGCCTTCAGAGCCATTACTTGTGAGATGGCATCCAACTGACAAAGCTCAGTGTGCTCGTGGAGCGGACGTTTTGAAGACTCCAACATTTCATTGAAGGCCTTTGCAGATTCCTCCATCTCCTCGTCCGAATCCCGAGCATCATCATAGTCTTGCACCATGTTTTCCATCCCGGTACCATGCTCGTCGGTGCGACGACGATCCACCTCAGCTCGGTCACGTTGGGCAGACTCACCATGAAATGTCCACACCGTATAATCGGGCGTAAAACCACTCTTCTGCAGGTGTTTGCCCATTTCAGCCTCTGTCCTCTTTTCCCAATTGCCGCACCGGAAACAGGGGCACCAGGTTTTCTTCTGGCCATTTGCAAATGCGGCTTGCACAAACCCCTTGGTTTTTGTGAACCATTCAGCGCTCCATTTGTTCTGACCAGTGTGACCGGTATACATCCACGCACGATCACTCATCTTGACTTTCAGAGCTACTGGACACACAACAATTATATATGTAATTCACCATGTATATATTCATCAGTTGATCTACTTTGTCAATTTTATTACGTCCATGCAACCTACACTCTAATAGGTAATGATAGGTCCTAATCCCACCCGTGTATGTGTAGATTGGGTTCATTTTCCCATGCTATGCTCCGGATCCGACGCAAAATTTCGGCAGCACCTCCCCGCTGTTCTCCTGATACACGTCTCTGCAATAAACAGAGAGGATGTGTACCCGGAGAACAACAGGGGAGGCACTGACGAAATTTATGCGTCGGATCCGGAGCAAAGCATATGGGAAAACGAACCCAATCTACACATACTCGGGCTGTCCATGGATAGTGTTGGACAATTCTAAAGAATCAAGGTTATAAATATGCAAATGCATGCATATTTATAACTATGATGCTTTCGAACAGGAGACACATATTGGTTACGCATACTGATGATTCAAGACACATATATAGCTAGCTATCAAGTTTCATCGGAATAGATCAAATAATTAATGGGGGAGGAGGACATGTCATTTGTGCTTACCCACGAACGAAGGGGTAGAGCTCGTCAAACGCACGGCGAGGTCGTCAAACACCAAACCTCACAGCGATGAAACAACTACACATTTAAAACTACCCGATAAACACAATTATATATGATGTTTTTCATAACAAAATCGAAAAATATATGACCTAACTAATAATTCACAAATATATGACCCCGTCGGCCTCTGGAAGGCCAAAGAACACCTTTTCGGGAGGTGTCGGGTGTCGTGTCGGGGTCGGGGTGCCGTGTCGGGGTTGGGGTGCTGTTTCGCGGTCGGGGGGTCGGGGTGTCGTGTCGGTGTCGGGGTGCCATGTCGGGGTCGGGGTGCTGTTTCGGGGTCAGGGTGTCGTGTCGGGGTCAGGGGGTCAGGGGGTCGGTTGTCGGGGTCGGGGTGTCGGGTCAGGCTCGGGTTCGGGGTGTCGGGGTCGGGGTCGGGGTCTCAGGGTCGGGGTGCCGGGTCGGGGTCGGGGTGCCGGGTCAGGGTCGGGGTGCCGTGTCGGTGTCGGGGTCAGGGTGTCGAGTCAGGCTCGGGGTCGGGGTGTCGGGGTCGGCGTCGGAGTCGGGGTGTCGGGGTCGGGGTCTCAGGGTCGGGGTGTCGTGTCGGGGTGCCGGGTCGGGGTCGGGGTGCCGGGTCGGGTCGGTTTTTTTTCCTCTTTTTTCCTTTTCTTCTTCTTCCTCTTCTTCCTTTTCTTCCTTTTCTTCCTTTTCTTCCTTCTTCTTCTTCTTCTTCTTCCCCCTCCTTTCCTTTTTCCTCTTCTTCTTCTCCTCCTCTCCTCTTTCTTCTTCTTCTTCTTCCTCTTCTTCTTTTTTCTTCTCCTCCTCCTCTTCTTCTTCTTCCTTTCCTTTTTCCTCTTCTTCTTCTCCTCCTCTCCTCTTTTTTTCTTCTTCTTCTTTCCTAAAACTAAACTAAACCTAAACCTAAACCTAAACCTAAATCTAAAACTAAAACTAAAACTAAATCTAAACTAAACATAAACCTAAAACTAAAAAAATAGAAAAAACAAAAAAACTAAATCTAAACCTAAAACTAAAATAAAACTAAACCTAAACCTAAAACTAAACCTAAACCTAAACCTAAAACTAAAACTAAATCTAAACTAAACATAAACCTAAAACTAAAAAAACAGAAAAAAGGAAAAAAGAGAGGAGGAGAACTCACCTGGGGCAGGGCCGGTGGAGGAGGTGGCCGATGGAGGAGGGGGGCGGGGCGGCCTGGGGCGGCGGCGCCGGGCTACAGTGGCGACAGGGCCGGGCCCGGCCGGGGCGGTGGGCCGTGGGGGGGGGGCGCCGGGGCGAGGCGTCGCCGAGACGGCGGGGCGGCGGGGGCGACGGGGCGGGGGACCGGTGGGGCGACGGCGCCGGGCGGCAGTGGCGACGGGGCGGGGGCCGGTGGGGCGGCGGGGTGGTGGGGCGACGGGGCAGCGACGAGTGGTGGGGGCGGCGGCGCGCGTGTGAAGAGCAGGGAGAGAAACAGAGAGAGAGGGGCGGGGTGGGGCGCGACCGTTAACGTTAGATATGTTAAATCTTTGCCGTCCGCCCCACTTTGCCGTCCGCTTATTTGCTCTTTGCCGTCTGCTTGCAGACGACAAAGAGGGGGGCCGTTAAGTTTTCTTAAGCAGCTCGTCAGTGGGGCCCCCTCCCTCTTTGTCGTCTGCTAGCCGACGGCAAAGATTCTTTGCCGTTTGCTAGCGGATGGCAAAGAACTGGCTGATGGCAAAGAAGGTCTTTGCCATCAGCCAGTTCTTTGCCGTCTACTTTTGGGTAGCTGATGGCAAAGAGCTTCTTTGCCGTCTGCTAGCAGACGGCAAAGAGCTGGCAGATGGCAAAGTAGCTGATTCTAGTAGTGTGAGAGAAATTTAGTCAACGGGTCTGCCACATTCAGAGCCGTATGTATTTTGCAAATTTTCTATGTCTACAATGCTTTGCACGGAGCTACTCTAGCTAATTGCTCCCATTTTCAATATGTATCTAGATCGAGACTTAGAGTCATCTAGATCGGTGTCAAAGCTTGCATCGATGTAACTCTTTACGACGAACTCTTTGTCACCTCCATAACTGAGAAACATTTCCTTATTCCACTAAGGATATTTTTGACCGCTGTCCAGTGACCCACTCCTGGATCACTATTGTACCCTCTTGCCAAACTTATGGTGAGGTACACAATAGGTCTGGTACACAAGATGGCATACTTTATAGAACATATGACTGAGGCATAGGGAATGACTTTTCATTCTCTTTCTATTTTCTACCATGGTCGGGTTTTGAGTCTTTACTCAACTTCACACCTTGCAACACAAGCAAGGACTCCTTGTTTGACTGTTCCATTTTGAACTACTTCAAAATCTTGTCAAGGTATGTTCTCATTGAAAATATATCAAGCGTCTTGATCTATCTCCATAGATCTTGATGCTCAATATGTAAGTAGCTTCACCGAGGTCTTTCTTTGAAAAACTCCTTTCAAACACTCCTTTATGTTTTCCAGAAAATTCTACATTATTTCCGATCAACAATATGTCATTCACATATACTTATCAGAAATTTTGTAGGGCTCCCACTCACTTTCTTGTAAATATAGGTTTCACCACAAGTCTGTATAAAACCAGATGCTTTGATCACTTTATCAAAGCATATATTCCAACTCCGAGATGCTTGCACCAATCCATAGATGGATCGCTGGAGCTTGCTCACTTTGTTAGCACATTTAGGATCGACAAAACCTTCTGGTTGCATCATATACAACTCTTCTTTGAGAAATCCATTAAGGAATGCAGTTTTGACATCCATTTACCAGATTTCATAAAATGCAGCAACTGCTAACATGATTCGGATAGACTGTTAAGCATTGATACGAGTGAGAAAATCTCATCGTAGTCAACACCTTGAACTTGTCGAAAACATTTTGCGACAATTCGAGCTTTGTAGATAGTAACACTACTATCAGCGTCTGTCTTCCTCTTGAAGATCCATTTATTCTCAATGACTCACCGATCAACAGGCAAGTCAATCAAAGTCCATAGTTTGTTCTCATACATGGATCCCATCTCAGATTTCATGGCCTCAAGCCATTTTGCGGAATCTGGGCTCATCATCGCTTCCTCATAGTTTGTAGGTTCATCATGGTCTAGTAACATGACTTCCAGAACAGGATTACCATTCCACTCTGGTGTGGACCGTACTCTGGTTGATCTACGAGGTTTGGTAGTAACTTGATCTGAAGTTTCATGGTCATCATCATTAGCTTCCTCACTAATTGGTGTAGGAATCACTGGAACTGATTTCTGTGATGTACTGCTGTCCAATTCGGAAGAAGGTACAATTACCTTATCAAGATCTACTTTCCTCCCACTCACTTCTTTTGAGAGAAACTCCTTGTCTAGAAAGGATCCATTCTTAGCAACAAAATATCTTGCCTTCGGATCTGTGATAGAAGGTGTACCCAACAGTTTCTTTTGGGTATCCTATGAAGACGCACTACTCCGATTGGGGTTCGAGCTTATCAGTTTGAAACTTTTTCACATAAGCATCGCAACCCCAAACTTTAAGAAATGACAGCTTTGATTTCTTGCCAAACCATAGTTCATACGGTGTCATCTCAACGGATTTAGAAGGTGCCCTATTTAACATGAATGCAGTTGTCTCTAATGCATAACCCCAAAACGATAGCGGTAAATCAGTAAGAGACATCATAGATCGCACCATATCTAGTAAAGTGTGACTACGACGTTCGGACACACCGTTACGCTGTGGTGTTCCTGGTGGCGTGAGTTGCGAAACTATTCCGCATTGTTTCAAATGAACACCAAACTCGTTACTCAAATATTCTCCTCCACGATCAGATCATAGAAACTTTTTTTCTTGTTACGATGATTTTCCACTTCACTCTAAAATCCTTTGAACTTTTCAAATGTTTCAGACTTAAGTTTCATCAAGTAGATATACCCATATCTGCTCAAATCATCTGTGAAGGTCAGAAAATAACGATACCCACCGCGAGCCTCAACACTCATTGGACCCCATACATCAGTATGTATTATTTCCAATAAGTCAGTTGCTCGCTCCATTGTTCCGGAGAACGGAGTCTTAGTCATCTTGCCCATGAGGCATGGTCCGCAAGCATCAAGTGATTCATAATCAAGTGATTCCAAAAGCCCATCGGCATGGAGTTTCTTCATGCGCTTTACACCAATATGACCTAAACGGCAGTGCCACATATAAGTTGCACTATCATTATTAACTTTGCATCTTTTGGTTTCAATATTATGAATATGTGTATTACTACGATCGAGATTCAATAAACCATTCACCTTGGGTGTATGACCTCAGAAGGTTTTATTCATGTAAACAGAATAACAATTATTCTTCGACTTAAATGAATAACCGTATTGCAATAAACATGATCCAATCGTATTATGCTCAACGCAAACACAAAATAACATTTATTTTAGGTTCAACACTAATCCTGAAGGTAAAGGGAGTGTGCGATGGTGATCTTATCAACCTTGGAATTACTTCCAACACGCATCGTCACCTCACCCTCAACTAGTTTTGTTTATTTTGCAACTCCCGTTTCGAGTTACTACTTTTAGTAACTGAACCAGTATCAAATATTGAGGTGTTGTTACAAACATTAGTAAAGTACACATCAATAACATGTATATCAAATATATACTTTTGTTCACTTTGCCATCCTTCCTATCCGCCAAGTATCTAGGGCAGCTCCACTTCCAGTGACCATTTCCTTTGCAGTAGAAGCACTCAGTTCCAGGCTTGGGTCTACTTTGAGATTCTTCATGGGAGTGGCAACTTGCTTGCCTTTCTTCTTTGAAGTTCCTCTTTCTTTCCCTTTGCCCTTTTCTTGAAACTAGTGGTCTTGTTAACCATCGACACTTGATGCTATTTCTTGATTTCTACCTTCACCAATTTCATCATGGTGAAGAGCTTGGGAATTACTTTTGTCATCCCTTGCATATTATAGTTCATCACTAAGTTCTAGTAACTTGGTGATAGTGACTAGAGAACTTTATCAATTAGTATCTTATCTGGAAGATTAACTCCCACTTGATTCAAGCAATTGTAGTACCTAGACAATCTGAGCACATGCTCACTGGTTGAGCTTTCTCCTCCACCTTGTAGGCAAAGTACTGTCAGAGGTCTCATACCTCTCGACATGGGCATGAGTCTGAAATACCAATTTCAGCTCTTGGAACATCTTATATGCTCCATGCCGTTCAAAACATTTTTGATGTCCCGGTTCTAAGCCGTAAAGCATGGTGCACTAAACTATCAAGTAGTCATCATACCGAGCTTTGTCAAATGTTCATAACGTCTGTATCTGCTCTTGCAATAGGTCTGTCACCTAGCGGTGCCTCAAGGACATAATACTTCTGTGCAGCAATGAGGATAATCCTTAGATCACAGACCCAGTCCGCATCATTGCTACTATCATATTTCAACTTATTTTTCTGTAGGAACATATCAAAAAATAAACAGGGAGCAACATCGCAAGCTATTGATCTACAACATAGATATGCAAATACTATCAGGACTAAGTTCATGATAAATTAAAGTTCAATTAATCATATTACTTAAGAACTTCCACTTAGATAGACACCCCTCTAGTCATCTAAATGATCACGTGATCCAAATCAACTAAACCATGTCCGATCATCATGTGAGATGGAGTAGTTTTCAATGGTGAACATCACTATGTTGATCATATCTACTATATGATTCACGCTCGATCTTTCGGTCTCCAGTGTTCCGAGGCCATATCTGCATATGGTAGGCTCGTCAAGTTTAACCCGAGTATTCTGCATGTGCAAAACTAGCTTGGACCTGTTGTATGTGAACGTAGAGCTTATCACACCCGATCATCACGTGGTATCTCGGCACGACGAACTGTATCAACGGTGCATACTCAGGGAGAACACTTATACCTTGAAATTTAGTGAGAGATCATCTTATAATGCTACCACCATACTAACAAAATAAGATGCATAAAGGATAAACATCACATGCAATCAATATAAGTGATATGGTATGGCCATCATCATCTTGTGCCTTTTATCTCCATCTCCAAAGCACCGTCATGATCACCATCGTCACCGGCTTGACACCTTGATCTCCATCGAAGCATCGTTGTCGTCTCGCCAACTATTGCTTCTACGACTATCACTACCGCTTAGTGATAAAGTAAAGCAATTACATGGCGACTGCATTTCGTACAATAAAGTGACAGCCATATGGCTCCTGCCAGTTGCCGATAACCGTGTTACGAAACATGATCATCTCATACAATAAAATTTAGCATCATGTCTTGACCATATCACACCACAACATGCCATGCAAAAACAAGTTAGATGTCCTCTACTTTGCTGCTGCAAGTTTTACGTGGCTGCTACGGGCTGAACAAGAACTGTTCTTACCTATGCATCAAAAACCACAATGCGGTATAGTGATTGCTTTTTGATCTTCAGAAAGAACCCTGTTCATTGAATCCGATTCAACTAAAGTTGGAGAAACAGACACCCACTAGCCACCTGTGTGCGAAGCACGTCGGTAGAAGCAGTCTCGCGTAAGCATATGCGTAATGTCGGTCTGGGCCGCTTCATCCAACAATGTCGCTGAATCAAGAATCAACTAGTAACGGCAAGCAATATGTATATACCCACGCCCACAACTCCTTTGTGTTCTACTCGTGCATATAACATCTACGCATAAACCTGGCTCTAATACCACTGTTGGGGAACGCAGTAATTCCAAATTTTCCTACGCACACACAAGATCATGGTGATTCATAGCAACGAGAGGGGAGAGTATCGTCTACGTACCCTCGTAGAACGTAAGTGGGAGCATTATGAAAACGCGGTTGATGTAGTCGTACCTCTTCACGATCGACCGATCTAGTACCGAAGATATGGCACCTCCGTGATCTGCACATGTTCACCTCGGTGACATCCCGCGAACTCACAATCCAGTAGAGCTTCGAGGGAGAGCTTCGTCAGCATGACGACGTGATGATGTGATGATGTTACTACCGGAACAGGGCTTCGCCTAAGCACCGCTACGATATTACCGAGGTGGATTATGGTGGAGGGGGCACCGCACACGGCTAAAGACCAATGATCAACTTCTGTGTCTATGGGGTGCCCCCTCCCCCGTATATAAAGGAGTGGAGGAGGCGGAGGGCTGGCCCTCTACTATGGCACGCCCTGCGGAGTCCTACTCCCATCGGGAGTAGGATTCCCCCCTTTCCAAGTAGTAGGAGTAGGAGAGAAGGAAGGGGAAGAGAGAAGAGAAGGAAGGAAGGGGCGCCGCCCCTCCCTTAGTCCAATTCGGACTAGGCCTTGGGGGGGCTGCCCTAGGTAGCCCCTCTCTCTCCCCTAGAGCCCAATAAGGCCCATATACTCCCCGGCGAATTCCCGTAACTCTCCGCTACTCCGATAAATATCTGAACCACTCAGAACCTTTCCGATGTCCGAATATAGCCTTCCAATATATCGATCTTTACGTCTCGAATATTTTGAGACTCCTCATCATGTACCTGATCTCATCCGGGACTCCGAACAACCTTCGGTACATCAAAACACATAAACTCATAATATCGATCGTCACCGAACGTTAAGCATGCGGACCCTACGGGTTCAAGAACTATGTAGACATGACCGAGACTCATCTCCGGTCAATAACCAATAGCGGAACCTGGATGCTCATATTGGTTCCTACATATTCTACGAAGATCTTTATTGGTCAAACCGCATAACAACATACGTTGTTCCCTTTGTCATCGGTATGTTACTTGCCTGAGATTCGATCGTAGGTATCTCAATACCTAGTTCAATCTCGTTACCGGCAAGTCTCTTTACTCGTTCCGTTATGCATCATCCCGTAACTAACTCATTAGTTACATTGCTTGCAAGGCTTATTGTGATGTGCATTACCGAGAGGGCCCAGAGATACCTCTCTGATAATCGGAGTGACAAATCCTAATCTTGATCTATGCCAACTCAACAAGTACCATCGGAGACACCTGTAGAGCACCTTTATAATCAGCCAGTTACGTTGTGACGTTTGGTAGCACACAAAGTGTTCCTCCGGTATTCGGGAGTTGCATAATCTCATAGTCATAGGAACATGTATAAGTCATGAAGAAAGCAATAACAACAAACTAAACGATCATCGTGCTAAGGTAACGGATGGGTCAAGTCAATCACATCATTCTCTAATGACGTGGTCCCGTTAATCAAATGACAACTCATGTCTATGGCTAGGAAACTTAACCATCTTTGATTCAACGAGCTAGTCAAGTAGAGGCAAACTAGTGACACTCTGTTTGTCTATGTATTCACACATGTACTAAGTTTCCGGTTAATACAATTCTAGCATGAATAATAAACATTTATCATGATATAAGGAAATATAAATTACAACTTTATTATTGCCTCTAGGGCATATTTCCTTCACTTATCACACCTGATCATCACGTGGTGTCTCAGCACGAAGAACTATCGCAATGGTGCATACTCAGGGAGAACACTTATACCTTGAAATTTAGTGAGGGATCATCTTATAATGCTGCAGATGTACTAAGCAAAATAAGATGCATAAAAGATAAACATTAGATGCAATCAAAATATGTGACATGATATGGCCATCATCATCTTGTGCCTTTGATCTCCATCTCTAAAGTACCGTCATGATCTCCATCGTCACCGGCATGACACCATGATCTCCATCATCTTGATCTCTATCAATGTGTCGTCACATGGTCGTCTCGCCAACTATTTCTTTTTCAACTATTGCTATCGCATAGCGATAAAGTAAAGCAATTATATGGCACTTGCATCTTATGCAATAAAGAGACAACCATAAGGCTCCTCCCAGTTGCCGATAACTTCAACAAAACATGATCATCTCATACAACAAATGATATCTCATCACGTCTTGACCATGAAGGAAATATGCCCTAGAGGCAATAATAAAGTTATTATTTATTTCCTTATATCATGATAAATGTTTATTATTCATGCTAGAATTGTATTAACCGGAAACTTAGTACATGTGTGAATACATAGACAAACAGAGTGTCACTAGTATGGCTCTACTTGACTAGCTCGTTGAATCAAAGATGGTTAAGTTTCCTAGCCATAGACATGAGTTGTCATTTGATCAACGGGATCACATCATTAGAGAATGATGTGATTGACTTGACCCATCCGTTAGCTTAACATGATGATCGTTTAGTTTGTTGCTATTGCTTTCTCCATAAGTATACATGTTCCTATGACTATGAGATCATGCAACTCCCGAATACCGGAGGAACACTATGTCTGCTACCAAACGTCACAACGTAACTGGGTGATTATAAAGGTGCTCTACAGGTATCTCCGATGGTGTTTGTTGGGTTGGCATGGATCAAGATTAGGATTTGTCACTCCGATTGTCGGAGAGGTGTCTATGGGCCCTCTTGGTAATACACATCACTTTAAGCCTTGCAAGCAATGCAACTAATGATTTAGTTGCAGGATGATGTATTATGGAACGAGTAAAGAGACTTGCCAGTAACGAGATTGAGCAAGTAACATACCGATGACAAAGGGAACAACGTATGTTGTTATGCGGTTTGACCAATAAAGATCTTCGTAGAATATGTAGGAACCAATATGAGCATCCAGGTTCCGCTATTGGTTATTAACCGGAAACGTGTCTCGGTCATGTCTACATAGTTCTCAAACTCGTAGGGTCCGCACGCTTAAAGTTCTGTGACGATCGGTATTATGAGTTTATATGTTTTGATGTACCGAAGGTAGTTCGGAGTCCCGGATATGATCACAGACATGACGAGGAGTCTCGAAATGGTCGAGACATGAAGATTGATACATTAGAAGCCTGCATTTGGACATCGGAAGAGTTCCGGGTATAATCGGGATTTTACCGGAGTGCGGGAGGGGTTACCGGAACCCCCCGGGGGTTAATGGGCCTTGTTGGGCCCTAGTGGAGAGAGAGGGGCCGGCCAGGGAAGGCCGCGCCCCCTCCCCCTCTGGTCCGAATTGGACTAGGAAGGGGGGCGGTGCCCCCCTTTCCTTCTCCTTCTCCCCCTTCCTTTCCTCCTCCTAGTAGGAGTAGGAAAGAGGGGAGTCCTACTCCTACTAGGAGGACGACTCCTCCTCCTGGCGCGCCCTACAGGGCCGGCCGGCCTCCCCCTTTCTCCTTTATATACGAGGGCATGGGGGCACCCTAGGACACACAAGTTGATCATTGATCTTCCCAGCCGTGTGCGGTGCCCCCCTCCACCATAATCCACCTCGGTCATACTATAGTGGTGCTTAGGCGAAGCCCTGCGATGGTAGCTTCATCAATATCGTCACCACGCTGTCGTGCTGACGAAACACTCCTTCGAGCTCTATTGGATCATGAGTTCGCGGGACGTCACCGAGCTGAATGTGTGTTGAACGCGGAGGTGCCGTACGTTTAGTACTGAGGATCGGTCGATCGTGAAGACATACGACTACATCAACCGCGTTGTCATAACGCTTCCGCTTAACGGTCTACGAGGGTACGTAGACGACACTCTCCTCTCTCGTTGCTATGCATCACCCTGATCTTTCGTGTGCGTAGGAATTTTTTTGAAATTACTACGTTCCCTAACAGACCATATCACATCACAACATGCCCTACAAAAACAAGTTAGACGTCCTCTACTTTATTGTTGCAAGTTTTACGTGGCTGCTACGGGCTTAGCAAAAACCGTTCTTACCTACGCATCAAAAACCACAACTCGGTATAGTGATTGCTTTTTGATCTTCATAAAGAACCCTATTCATTGAATCCGATTCAACTAAAGTTGGAGAAACCGACACCCACCAGCCACCTGTGTGCGAAGCACGTCGATAGAACCAGTCTCGCGTAAGCGTACGCGTAATGTCGGTCTGAGTCGCTTCATCCAACAATACGGCTGAATCAAGAATCAACTAGTGAAGGCAAGCAATATGTATATACCCACGCCCACAACTCCTTTGTGTTCTACTCATGCATATAACATCTACGCATAGACCTGGCTCGGATGCCACTGTTGGGGAATGTAGTAATTTCAAACAAATTCCTACGCACACGCAAGATCCATCTAGGTGATGCATAGCAACGAGAGGGGAGAGTGTTGTCCACGTACCCTCGTAGACCATAAGCGGAAGCATTATGACAACGCAGTTGATGCAGTCGTACATCTTCACGATCCGACCGATCCTAGCACCGAAGATACGGCACCTCCGCGATTTGCACACGTTCAGCTCGGTGACGTCCCACGAACTCTAGATCTAGCTGAGGTCGAGGGAGAGTTGCTCAGAACGACGGCGTGGTGATGGTGATGATGAAGCTATCGGTGCAGGGCTTCGCCTAAGCACTGCAACGATATGATCGAGTTGGAAATCTGTGGAGGGGGGGCACCGCACACGGCTAAGACAACTGTCAACTTGTGTGTCTATATGGGGTGCCCCCTCCCCCGTATATAAAGGAGTGGAGGAGGGGCGGGACGACCCTCTCTATGGTGCGCCCAAGGGGGATTCCTACTCCTAGTAGGAGTAGGTTTCCCCCTTCCCTAGTTGGAGTAGGAGAAGAAGGAAGGGGAAGATGGAGAGAAGGAAAGAGGGGGGCGCTGCCCCCTCCCTAGTCCAATTCGGACCAGCCCATGGGGGGGCGCAGCCACCCATTGAGGCCCTTCTCTCCTTTCCCATATGGCCCATTAAGGCCCATTACTTCCCCGACGAATTCCCGTAACTCTCCGGTACTCCGAAAAATACCCGAATCACTCGGAACCTTTCTGATGTCCGAATAACCTTCCAATATATCGATCTTTACATCTCGACCATTTTGATACTCCTCGTCATGTCCGTGATCTCATCCGGGACTCCGAACAACCTTCGGTACATCAAATCACATAACTCATAATACAAATTGTCATCGAACGTTAAGCGTGCGGACCCTACGGGTTCGAGAACTATGTAGACATGACTGAGACTCATCTCCGGTCAATAACCAATAGCAGAACCTGGATGCTCATATTGGCTACTACATATTCTACGAAGATCTCTATCGGTCAAACCGCATAGCAACATTCGTCAGTCCCTTTGTCATCGGTATGTTACTTGCCCGAGAATTGTCGGTGTCATCATACCTAGTTCAATCTCGTTACCGGAAAGTCTCTTTACTCATTCCGTAATGTATCATCCCGCAACTAACTCATTAGTCACATTGCTTGCAAGGCTCATAGTGATGTACATTACAGAGAGGGCCCAAAGATACCTCTCCGATAGACGGAGTGACAAATCCTAATCTTGATCTATGCCAACCCAACAAACAGCATCGGAGACACCTGTAGAGCATCTTTATAATCACCAATTATGTTGTGACGTTTGATAGCACACAAGGTGTTCCTCCGGTATTTGGGAGTTGCATAATCTCATAGTGAGAGGTACATGTATAAGTCATGAAGAAAGCAGTAGCAATAAAACTGAGCGATCATTATGCTAAGCTAACGGATGGGTCTTGTCCATCACATCATTCTCTAATGATGTGATCCCGTTCATCAAATGACAACACATGTCCATGGCTAGGAAACTTAACCATCTTTGATTAACGAGCTAGTCAAGTAGAGGCATACTAGGGACACTCTGTTTTTCTATGTATTCACACATGTACTAATTTCTGGTTAGTACAATTCTAGCATGAATAATAAACATTTATCATGATATAAGGAAATATAAATAACAACTTTATTATTGCCTCTAGGACATATTTCCTTTAGAGGCCCCACGGCACACCACCCAAAAACGGATGTTGCAGAGGTCCCTTTCGCCCGTGAAATGGGCCCCACACATGAGTGGGCGCTGTGACTGTGGTGCACCCCATGGTGGCACGACCGGACCAGCTCATCTGGGTCCAGACACATAGGAAGGCATGTCCGACCACACCATCACGAGCGAGCGAGCGCGTGAGGCATAGCTCGCGGCCGCTCCCAGCCCTTCCCAATGAAGAGGCCCTGGGCATGCCCCGCGGTCAGATTCGATGGCATGAACACTTCCTAGCGGTGTGAGAGTCGAAAACGGATGGCTAGGGGGGATCTCTGCCTGCGAAGCCCCCAGGGAGGCTATAGGAGTAATAATAGGATAAAATGGCATGTTGTATTGGTTTGTATTGTATGTTGTGTCGAACGAGATCACTTGCCCATATATCTTGTAATCCAATCATGATTTTGCATATGTCCTAATCAAGCTAAATAATGTGTTAGTTGCATCAGTTTCCATTCTGTAGCACAAGCCAGGATGTTTAATCTGGAGCTTATCAATAAACTTTAGGTTGCATTTTATGTCTATGTTCTTATTTCTCCTTTTTTTCTTATTGGTTCAAGTTCGACAAAACCTTCTTCCTTAATGGCACATTCCTAGCATTGCCTGATAGCTTCCTGAAAATTCTCATTATCACTTTAGGCTTCATCCTATTCTCCTCCAAAAACTTAGATAAAAGAACTTCCTCTTCTGTCATGAACTTGTGACTAACAAAGAACTTGGTCAGATTAAGCGTGGTCACTCATGGTTGTGTTCCAAGCTAACATAAATGTTTTTCCATTGACCTTCTTCAAGTTTTACCACAACGCCCATGTCGCAACTTGTTTCCTCCACAAATGTCCTCCTCCTCTTCCTTTGATTAATAGGTACTTTGCTAACATATTTCCCGCTTTTGTTGCACTTGAAAGTAAATTTCTTTGTTAAGTTTATGCCTTTCAAAACTATAATTCCTTTGATCCAGTCGTAGATATTAACGAACCTCTAAGCTTGTTGTACTATTGAAAACATCATTCCAACTTCTAGAGCTATTTTTTCTTCGAATAGGAGGATTACCACCGGCCTCTGCATCGAGCGATGCACACACTCATCTTTATTGCATTATTCAATAAGGCCTTATAAAATTAATATATAGATCAACCCAAAGCCACGTTCGTCACAAAAACTATCGCCCTACCTACAAGATTGATAATGTTCCTTGACCTTGTGCCATGCACACCAAGAAATCTGATGGTCTCACGAAGCTGCCCGCCGGCTGGCAGGAGCACCAATCGGTCTAATAGACCCTCGGCATGCACCGCATGCACACACTATAGAATATGTCGCCGCCTTCTTCTGCAGTCCCATCTTCAGGAGCAACTAATGCACTGATCTTGCCAGACCCTTCTGCCATAGACGCCACCACGACGCCAAATAGCGCCAGCCTCCTACGCGTGCCCATCAAATGGTATCCAACAATGAGACCCCGCTGCACCTTGCCACCAAGACTCGCCGTTGTCCATACCGTAGATAGCACGCCACTCCACCTTGGTCACCGCACAAGAAGCATACATAGACCTGTGCCTAGCCATCAAGCCAAACACTTGTCCCTTCGGCCGATGTATGACCTCAAATATGATGCCCACATGGGGTTGATGACGCATGAACCTCGCCATTATCCGATTCGGGAAGCCCGGATATGGGGTTTCACCCTAGGCACATAGAGAACGTGGATCACCCCACAAAGCCTCCAACAAGGCAACAATGCCCGCGAGTGCCGCCGTTGACGGTGGCCGAGGCTGAACCAATATTTTGCTCTTAGATTCGTGCCCATCCCTAGCTGGAGCACTAGATCGACCTCCCCCATCACCCAACATGCCCATGGGTGATGTCTTTCGCCAGGAAACCACACGTCCAAAGCCGCACCAATGCCCTAAACTGTCGCCCTACCTGGGTGAGCCATCGGCAGCAGAGAGGCCCCATCGCTGTACCGCTGACGTCTGACGACACACAATTCCAGGACAACCGCATGGATCTCCATCTCAACCGCATCCTGGAGCATCGGTGGATGAAGGCCTCGCCACCGCCATCATCCCCCGCTTGGGCTTTGTCCCACGAAGCTTCGACGACAGTTGCCCGAAGCCCTAGATCGGATTAGGAGGGAGGAGGTCGGGAGGGACGGGGTCAAGGAGAGGGGAAGCGGCGGCTGGAGATCGGGAGGCTAGGTGTTATCTACTTGGATGCTTGAATTGAATTTCAGGCTGGCATGTCGAGCGGCTTGGGCATGCTGTGCGGGCAAGCCTACCAATTTCTATAGCTCTAGCTTCTTCTATTTCTTCTAGTGGTGGGACTGAACTGATCGCACCAATAATAACCAAGAGTTGTCAATCATTAGTCGTTATTGACCTAATCTATAGTAGTGTCCATGCACACCCTTATATGTATTGTGAGTGAAATAACCATGACAAGTAGCAATGTAGTCAGAAAAAGAAATCAAAACTTGTTGCTACTTGTAAGTACAAACACTGATCGGTTAGTCAAAAGAGATAGGTTGGTAAGTGATAGGTCAACATGCAAGAAGTTGATAGAAAACTAACTGTGATTAATCCATGGATGGATGTTGTTGGGTAAGACAACATAGATGATAAGGGCATATCCAATGACGACGCGCAAATTTCCACCCGTATCCGCCCGCGCACAGGGGGGATAAGTCCGTGGATAAATATGCGGGAGGCCGCCATTCAATGCTGCTCACATACATTTGAAGCCGGGTTCCAACTTAGCGGGTGAAATTCATGCAAACCGGCTGATATTCATCAAAGTTTGAAAAGAAAATAACACAAACCATCCATACATAGCATGCAAATAATTCTAGTACAACAATGTCTTAAATTTGATGTTCAACAAGTTTTTTAATGGATCATGTCATCCTACACATACTGCCCTTTTAGCTTCATCCAATAGTGTATGTACGTAAATGGCCATCCCTTTTATCCTGTGGTACATCACAACAACGCGTACGAGCTACACAATCTGTAGAGCAACATTAAGTGAATGAATAATTCAATCAACAAGTTGAGCAAGAAGAAGCAAAACTTACGATCTCATCCTCTTCCGCGTGCAATGGCCATCTTTCCTCCAGTTGAGCAACTATGTGACAAAACTTGGTGGTGATGGTTTGGATAGCGTACCATCAATACGATATCGACCTTATATTGCAAGCATGGATGATATGCATGTCATAGGGCATAATGTGCTTTCATGCGTGAAAGGATTCATGCACTTGCTGCCAGAAGGTCCCCCCTTTGCTCCTGCCTACGAAATCCATGGATATGGACACCACACGTCGCACAACAACTCATCCTCCATTGTCGAGTCCTGCCATTCTTCTTACTCTGAATAAACGACATGGCGTACCAAAATAAGATCAATGGCATTTGACCAAACACCTATCGAGCTTGATGGCCGCCACGGGGGTCATCGACAGGGTGGCAGATTTTACCCGGTACAAACGGCTCTAGGATGGACAACACCGTCGTAAAAGGCGAGCGGGCGCATCGATGCTGGTTGCGAACGTCCGGCAAGGCCTGTGCGGCGTCCAAAGAGGTACAACGGTGACAACTGAGGTGGAGATTGCGGATGCAAAGTAAGGGAGAGAAATGGCGGGGTGGAAGAAAATGGGAGCAGGAGGGCAGATTTAGTGAGCCTGGGTGGCCCCGCAAACCAGCCACACTTTGTCTTCACTTTGCGGGAGAAAGTGCGTTCGAACTGCTGAGCGGACCGATATAGACGTATGTTGGATGGCTTTCACGGTCCGAACCGCGCGGTCCAGACACATGCAAACGGTTTGAGGTTGGCGTTGGAGATGCCTTAATACCATGATCGATTGGATCGTAGTACTATGATGTACCATACAACTTGAAATGCGCCTATTGGGTTGCTGCCTGCTCGCCTCCCATGTAGTCGCGTCGTCGCTCGCTCAGGAGCCGCCGCCAGCCACCTACCCTTAACCTATTGGCCGTTGTAGATCGTTAAATAATAGAAGTAAATAGGTAGGGCTCTCAGTAAGGTCACCAATCTCGCTCAAGTACATGTACAGATCTCGAATTTGTTTATCTGTTGTCTGAATTATATGTTCAAAGTTATGAAATTTAAGGGTGTTACAATTCAGAATCAGACTGCTACAATTGGACAATTTCCCTTGTGATTCACATCTCACTAGAAGGGTTGGGCGTGCTTTGTTGCATCGTTGGTGTTGTTGGGTTTCTTAAAAAACAATACCCATTCTATTTCAAAATATAAGGTGTGTTACTTTTTTGAGAAGTCAAACGTTTTATGTTCGATCAAATTTGTAGAAAAATATATCAAAATTATAATATCAAATTGGTATGATTAGATTCACCATGAAAGGAATTTCCATAGTTTTTTGTTTAATATTATGGATGTCGATATTTTTTGCTCTAGACTTGGTCAAAGTTAAAAAGTTGACTTTTCAAAAACTAATACCTCGTATATTTTGGAATTGATGGAATATTTAGTTTGGTGGTTCGGGAAGATGATGGATTGTGTTTTATTTTTATTTATAAGGCGGTGATTTGATGGGCCTTTTGTGTTGTGATTCTGTGTTATCCACTAACCAACGTATATTTATGTGGGGGGGTTTCTGCATCGGTGGCTGCATGTACTATATTGGAGCTACAAAATCACATGGTGACGCTTCTTTTTTTAGGTGGTGGGAGTGCGCAAGATTGATATGTTTTTATAGGTCGGTTGGTGCTGATTGATTTTAAAATCGTTAGCTTGGTCAAAATCGTAAATCAAATTCAAAATTAAATATCTTAATTGGATGAAAGAGTTTCAAAATGGGAACATTGAGAATTAAAGAATTGATTGGGAGAGCCATTGAGAAATTGTTATCACTATCAAAATAAGGCATACCAAATTCTAAATTGAAGACCTCAATTTGTTGTGAGGCCTTAACAATTAGGAAGCATAATGCATAGTATAGAATAATTGAATGAGATAGCTTTGAGAAATTATTGACCCGATCAAAATTGGATAACCCAATCCCTATTGCAAACCTCAATTGAATGTGGACTCTTTAAAACTAGAGAGCTTAGTGTTATAGAGGATTGGAATTTAAAATTACTCAATCGTGTGTGGCGGTAAGGGCACACAATGTCGAGTAGGTTTAACTTCGTAAGCATACAATTCAACCAATATGCTTCATTTATTGTTTATGTTCATGCATTTACAAACCAAAATAATGTAATTCATTGTGCACTTGCGATAATATATATTGATCATTGAATCACAAGGGAATTTATCTTGTTGTCCCTGATCATATTTGTTTTCATTGTTTGGAGTTCTTATGAGTTTCTTTTCAGGGGAGTTCATGATTTATTATTCAACTTTACATAGCATTTCAAGTGGAACGCCTCATTTTGGCAAGAATTTTTACCATTGGACATTTAAGTTGCTGAGTGTGCACTACTGCAGGATGCTGCTAACGCGACATTATGATTAGAGACCCTTCTATGAAACTGTGTGCGATGTAATAATCGCAAACGGTGGTGTAAAAACCGTCAAAAAAGGTGCAAAACATTTGAGATGGAGGATGCATCAAACACGATTCAGATTTTAGTTGCGTGTGCGATGCAGGGCATACAGATCAGTTCAATTAACCATTTTCGATGAGGAGGAACCAAAAAACGGGTAGCCAGATGAAGGTGTGTGCGATGTACAGTATACGGTTCACTTGGATGAACAGTTTGTGATTAGGCAATACAAATGAAACGGTCAGCCAGATCAAGGTGTGTGTGATGTACAACATACAGTTCACTCGGATGAACTGTTTGTGATTAGGAAACACAAAAGAAATGGTCAGCCAGATCAAGGTGTGTGCGATATACGACATGCGGTTCACTCAGATGAACTGCTTGCGTTGAGACAAGAGAACAGAAACGGTTCAATATAACAAATACCATAAATATTGCAAGGTTCAAATTCAAAGATTACAACCCCCAAATTCAAACATTGCAAACTTCATCATTTCTGAAAAAGGATCAGCCGCTGACAAGTCATGTATGGGTTTGACACAATGACTTCCAATTGCTTTGCCATATGCTCTTCCAATACAAAGTTTAGCTTTTTTGGATCCTCTTCCATTCTGCAGTACCTGCGGGCTCTGATCAACATACCATTCATCTTTCCTAATTAAATACGTGTTCAACCTCAGTACCCTCAGCACCTTTGCTCTGGCAAGAAAGAACCTCGCGAGTGTAATCTTTGGTAAGGTCCCTCGGTAGGAGTTCAAAGTAATATTTGAGAGATGCAGATCCAGGCATTCGATGTGATTGTTGTTATAAACATTATCCACCTCTGGGCCTATTATTATCTGCAAAAGAAGAGAACGTGTTAGTGCCTACATGCAATTTTGAACACTACTACACGCCCATTTGGTTTGCAGGATTTGTAAAATGCACCAATGTGCCATCTTCGATTTGACATGATTAACATGGGCATTTGATTACAATCTAGAAACATGTAGCCTTCTTCACAAGAGGTTGGATTGGATGAAAAAATCCCTAAGAAAACTAGTACAGATGAATCCAAAGGAGAAATGCTTATGGTCGATTGTAACCATATGAATGAAGCAACCAATATGGGGTGGGGGTGTATGTCCTAAAATTCTCCAAAATTCCTTCAGAAATCGTAGTACATTGTCATTGTAAACTTGGGAAAAGGTGCAAAAAATGAACTCCCTTATGGTTAACATTTAATAGGAAAGGAACATCACCTTGATATACAACTTCTTCAGGCACGGAAAACATCTCAGGCAACTGACAACTTGGTCCAGGTTGGGGCCGACAGATTCTAGTGCCAAGACCTTCATTGTGCCCAGAATCTGGGTGAAGCTTTGCTGGATGACAGACGAACATACATATTGAAAACTAGAAATAACATTGATATCAAGAAGGAGAGGTACAAGGCGACTGTTGTAGCTGAAAGTTGTAGTATTTGACAGACCAGTAGCCCACCACTGTCAATTTCGGCGTAGAAATGACATTGATTTTTGTTGGACCTTGTTGATCAACTACAAGTAATCTCTCAAGTGAAGGTGTGTCCTCGGTGACCATATTGTGGTCCACCTTTTGTGATCTCTCGTTGCAGCACCAACAACACACATAAATAGTTCGGAGAGTCCTGGTGGTGATGTGCAAGGTACTCGACCAATTCATCGCCTGAAGACGAAGGAACTCGAGTGTAGTACAGCCGCAGAGTAGGCGCTCCATGTCATCCTTTGGGATGCAGACGACAATGAGATCGAGGTGCTTCAGTCATGGTAGAAAAAGAGCAGGCGCATCATTAAGGGGGGATGGCAGTTCATGAACTCAGCGAGCCGCAGCGTGGGCGCGAAGCAGAGCGCGGACATTGGCAGCAAACACACATGCCCATCAATAAACTGAGCTTCTCGAGATGATCTATGGTGGGGGATCGGAACCACTCATCAAGCTTGGCTCGGTCCTTGCCACTGGAATGGAACTTGCCCGTGATAAGGCCTTTGATTGGGCCATGGTGACTACCGAGGATCTGGGAGAACGCATCCAAGCCTTGGCGATAGCCATGGAAAATCTCATGGGCGTCGAGAAGGTCGATAGGGGTGAGGAGCCATAGGGGGCGCCACCGCCGGGAAAGGGCGGCTCTCCTCACCCAATATTTGATTGGGAGGAGGGATATGATGACTATCAACCTATCATCGGGGAGGTTGTGGATGAAGTCTAGGCCTACTAGAGTCGCTTGCGGTTCTTTCTCGACCCGCCTCCACTTGTTGGCAGCCTCCTTCTCCACCTCGTCAGCAGCAACGGAAACCTCTGTCTCCATATTCACGTCGTGCTCCGGTGCTTCAGCAGCCCCGGCGTCGCCACTCCCTCCGATGGGGCGCTTCGGTGGCATCCTCATACACTGACGACTTTGAGGACTCAGAGCGGCGTCGAGGATGCGAGCGGAGAGAGAGGATTGTGTGTGTGGCGAGGATGGGGGGTGCATCCGCTCGGCGGCACCATTGATACATACCAGTGGGAGCGAGGCAGGCGACGGTCAGAGGCTGTCTCGCTTCCTGGTGAGAACGACTGCTTAATCTCTATGAATGAAATCTATGCTTAATTACTGAATTTTAGTTGCCAAAAATAGATAGTGCTATTGATTTTTAGCTGCATATTTTGAAAAATCGCAGTGTCTCTTGGCTTAGCGCCGAAGTCTGGCTTTAATTTGCATACTGTAATCTAAACCGTTTGCGTTGAAGAGATGAACAAATCCTGCATTGAACAACTTGCACGCTTCCTGGTGAGCCTGCACACCAGACTGCGCTCGCAGGCCTCCCGTTCAGTTAAGCAGCTGTCTGCACGACACCTCCTATAGCCATTAAAACCAAGACACATGGGGTCACGTGAATGGTTAATAAAACTAACACGATTTGAATTATACAAATGTCTGAGATATTAAAGTGGCATCTATTTTTTCAAAATGCCTTTGTTGGCTATTATTTGAGTGCGCCTTCTCTCAAAAAGGACTCGAAAAATACCACAGCATGTTGGGTGCCATTCCATGATACCATGCAAAGTTTCATGAATTTCAGAAGAGTTTTCGATTTACTAGAATTTAAAAGCCAGGTATCTCAACGTTTTGCCGGCAATCAATAGTCCCCTGGTGTTTGAAATTCATTCCCATTTCTTGCATGGGACCTAAGCATGCACCCAAGGACACATATTTGATTTCAACTAATTTATATGTAGTGGAGCATGTGCATGTATTTCACATTTGAATTATGCACATAAAATGCCTAGAAAACCCAGTTGATGTGTAAAAATGCCCAAACGAACCCCGAAAAATTCCAAAACTTAACACAACACTCCTGTTGTTCTATGTTGGCACTAGAATTTTTTCAAAAGCAATAAGAGGCAATGGATATCGTTTCGTCCCCAAAGGTGGCACGTTCCGTATTGAAACCATCAGGCTTGTTGTGAGAAGCTCTGGTTTGTGAGAAGCTTATACCCAAACCTGCACCAAATGGGACAATTTTTTTGCCACGACATGTCGGGTGCCATTCCATGATAGCATGCCAAGTTTCATGAATTTCAGACGAGTTTTGGATTTACCAGAATTTAAAAGTCAGGTATCTCAATGTTTTGCCGACAATCAATAGTCCCCTGGTGTTTGAAATTCATTCCCATTTCTTGCATGGGACCTAAGCATGCACCCAAGGATAGAGATTTTATTTTTCAACCAATTTATATGCACTGGAGCATGTGCATGTATTTCAAATTTGAATTATGCACATAAAATGCCTAGAAAACCCAGTTAACGTATAAAAATGCCCAAACGAACCTCGAAAAATTCCAAAACTTAACACAACACTCATGTTGTTCTATATTGGCACTAGAATTTTTTTGAAAGCAATTAGAGGCAACGGATACCGTTTCGTCCCCAAAGGTGGCACGTTCCGTATTGAAACCATCAGGCTTGTTGTGAGAAGCTCTGGTTTGTGAGAATCTTATACCCAAACCTGCCCAAAATGCGAAAAAAAAATTACCACGACATGTCGGGTGCCATTCCATGATTGCATTGCCAGGTTTCATGAATTTTAGACGAGTTGCGGATTTACTAGAATTTAAAAACCAGGTAGCTCAACGTTTTGCCAGCAATCAACAATGCCCTGGTGTTTGAAATTCATTCCCATTTCTTGCATGGGACCTAAGCATGCACCCAAGGACACATATTTGATTTTTCAACCAATTTATATGCACTGGACCATGTGCATCTATTTCAAATTTGAATTATGCACATAAAATGCCTAGAAAACCAACTTAATGTATAAAAATGCCCAAACGAACCCCGAAAAATTCCAAAACTTAACACAACACTCATGTTGTTCTATGTTGGCATTAGAATTTTTTTGAAATCAATAAGAGGAAACGGATATCGTTTCGTCCCCAAAGGTGGCACGTTCCATACCGAAACCATCAGGCTTGTTGTGAGAAGCTCTGGTTTGTGAGAAGCTTATACCCAAACCTGCCCCAAATGGGACAAGTTTTTTACCACGACATGTTGATGCCGCTCCATGATACCATGCCAATTTTCATGAATTTCAGACGAGTTGTGGATTTTCTAGAATTAAAAAACTAGGTATCTCAACGTTTTGCCGATAATCAACAATGCCCTGATGTTTGAAATTCATTCACATTTCTTGCATGGGATCTAAGCATGCACCCAAGGACACAGATTTGACTTTTCAACCAACTTATATGCACTGGAGCATGTGCATGTATTTCAAATTTGAATTATGCACATAAAATGCCTAGAAAAGTCAGTTAATATATAAAAATGCCCAAACGAACCCTGAAAAATTCCAAATCTTAACACAACACTCATGTTGTTCTATGTTGGCACTAGAATTTTTTTGAAAGGAATAAGAGGCAACGGATATTGTTTCGTCCCCAAAGGTGGCACGTTCCGTATTGACACCATCAGGCTTGTTGTGAGAAGCTCTGGTTTGTGAGAAGCTTATACCCAAACCTGCCCCAAATGGGTCAATTTTTTAACCACAACATGTTGATGCTGCTCCATAATACCATGCCAAGTTTCATGAATTTCTGACGAGTTGTGGATTTACTAGAATTTAAAAACGAGGTATCTCAATGTTTTGTCGGTAATCAACAATTCCCTGGTGTTTAAAATTCATTCACATTTCTTGCATGGGACCTAAGCATGCACCCAAGGACACAGATTTGATTTTTCAACCAATTTATATGCACTAAAGCATGTGCATGTATTTCGAATTTGAATTATGCACATAAAATTCCTAGAAACCCCAGTTAATGTATAAAAATGCCCAAACTAACCCCGAAAAATTCCAAAACTTAACACAACACTCCTGTTGTTCTATGTTGGCACTAGAATTTTTTTGAAATCAATAAGAGGCAACGGATATCATTTCATCCCCAAAGGTGGCACGTTCCGTACTGAAACCATCAGGCTTGTTGTGAGAAGCTCTGGTTTGTGAGAAGCTTATACCCAAACCTACCCCAAATAGGGAAATTTCTTACTACGGCATGTTGATGCCTCTTCATGATACCATGCCAAGTTTCATGAATTTCAGACGAGTTTGGGATTTACTAGAATTTAAAAATCAGGTATCTCAACGTTTTCCCGGCAATCAACAACGCCCTGGTGTTTGAAATTCATTCACATTTCTTGCATGGGACCTAAGCATGCACCCAAGGACACAGATTTGATTTTTCAACCAATTTATATGCACTGGAGCATGTGCATGTATTTCAAATTTGAATTATGCACATAAAATGCCTACAAAACCCAGTTAATGTATAAAAATGCCCAAATGAACCATGAAAGATTCCCAAACTTAACACAACACTCTTGTTGCTCTATGTTGGCACTATAATTTTTTGAAATTAATAAGAGGCAACGGATATCATTTCGTCCCCAAAGGTGGCACGTTCCGTAACGAAACCATCAGGCTTGTTGTGAGAAGCTCTGGTTTGTGAGAAGCATATACCCAAACCTACCCCAAATGGGACAAATTTTTTACCATGATATGTTGATGTTGCTCCATGATACCATGCCAAGTTTCATGAATTTTAGACGAGTTGTGGATTTACTAGAATTTAAAAACCAGGTATCTCAACGTTTTGTCGGCAATCAACAGTGCCCTGATGTTTTGAATTCATTCCCATTTCTTGCATGGGACCTAAGCATGCACCAAGGACACGGATTTGATTTTTCAACCAATTTATATGCACTAAAGCATGTGCATGTATTTCAAATTTGAATTATGCATATAAAATTCCTAGAAAACTGAGTTAATGTATAAAAATGCCCAAACGAACCCCGAAAAATTCCAAAACTTAACACAACACTCCTGTTGTTCTATGTTGGCACTAGAATTTTTTTGATAGCAATAAGAGGCAACAGATATCGTGTCGTCCCCAAAGGTGACATGTTCTATACCGAAACCATCAGGCTTGTTGTGAGAAGCTCTGGTTTGTGAGAAGCTTATACCCAAACCTGCCCCAAATGAGACAAAATTTTTTACCACGGCATGTTGATGCCGCTCCATGATACCATGCCAAGTTTCATGAATTTTAGACGAGTTCTGGATGTACTAGAATTTAAAAACAGGTATCTCAACGTTTTGCCAGCAATCAACAGTGCCCCGGTGTTTGAAATTCATTCCCATTTCTTGCATGGGCCCTAAGCATCCACCCAAGGACACATATTTGACTTTTCAACCAATTTATATGCACCGGAGCATGTGCATGTAGTTTAATTTTGAATTGTGCACCTGAAATGGCTAGAAAACCAGTTTAATGTATAAAATATCCAAACAAACCCTGAATAATTTCAATTCTTTTATGACACACATATAGTTGCATGTTCACTGCAGATAAAAGGTTTAGCAATTCAAACACCATCCATTGCAACTGTGACCCCATTATGGAATTCAAATCAATATGAAAAATCAAGTAGATCCCACTTAGTTTATTATCACCAACCGTGTGAGATGTAGTACAAAATATCTTGGAGGACCGTCGGTGTATAGTACGCCTATGGCTTACGTGAGAAGGTGCATCGGTTATAGTTCACAACCGGTGTGTCAAGCACACTAGCTCGCTCCCCAAATACTCCTGCCTCTGCATCCCTCGCAATCTTGAAAATATTACTACCTCGTAATCTCGAAAATATCTACTGATGACCCACAAGTATAGGGGATATATCGTAGTCCTTTCGATAAGTAAGAGTGTCGAACCCAACGAGGAGCAGAAGGAAATGATAAGCAATTTTCAGTAAGGTATTCTCTGCAAGCACTAAAATTCTCGGTAACAAATAGTTTTGTGATAAAGTAATTCGTAACGGGTAACAAGTAACAAAAGTAAACAAGGTGAAGCAAGGTGGCCCAATCCTTTTTGTAGCAAAGGACAAGCCTAGACAAACTCTTATATAAAGGAAAGTGCTCCCGAGGACACATGGGAATTATCGTCAAGCTAGTTTTCATCATGCTCATATGATTCACGTTCGTTACTTTGATAATCTGATATGTGGGTGGACCGGTGCTTGGGTATTGCCCTTCCTTGGACAAGCATCCCACTTATGATTAACCCCCCTCACAAGCATCCGCAACTACGAAAGAAGAATTAAGGTAAATCTAACCATAGCATGAAACATATGGATCCAAATCAGCCCCTTAC
This sequence comes from Triticum aestivum, assembly GCF_018294505.1. Taxonomy (NCBI): domain Eukaryota; kingdom Viridiplantae; phylum Streptophyta; class Magnoliopsida; order Poales; family Poaceae; genus Triticum; species Triticum aestivum. The sequence goes on from NC_057800.1 coordinate 613,845,316, forward strand.
GAAGCAACACATAAACTAGGGTTTAAGCTTCTGTCACTCTAGCAACCCATCATCTACTTATTACTTCCCAATGACTTCCCCTAGGCCCAAACAATGGTGAAGTGTCATGTAGTCGACGTTCACATAACACCACTAGAGGAAAGACAACATACATCTCATCAAAATATCAAACGAATACCAAATTCACATGACTACTTATAACAAGACTTCTCCCATGTCCTCAGGAACAAACATAACTACTCATAAATCATATTCATGTTCATAATCAGAGGGATATTAATATGCATAAAGGAGCTGAACATATAATCTTCCACCGAATAAACCAACTACCATCAACTAGAAGGAGTAATCAACACTACTAGCAACCCACAGGTACCAATTTGAGGTTTTGAGACAAAGATCGGATACAAGAGATGAACTAGGGTTTGAGGGGAGATGGTGCTGGTGAAGATGTTGATGGACATTGACCCCCTCCCGATGAAAAGATCAATGGTGATGACGATGGTGACGATTTCCCCCTCCCAGAGGAATGTTTCCCCGGCTAAACAGCTCTGACAGAGCCCTATATTGGTTCTGCCCAGGTTCCGCCTCGAGACGGCGGCGCTTCGTCCCGAAAGCTTCCTTCTAATTTTTTCAGGGCGAAAGACACCTTATACCAGAAGATGGGCATCGAGGGGCTTCCAGGTGGCCCACGAGGCAGGGGGCGCGCCCAGGGGGGTAGGGCGCGCCCCCACTCTCGTGGACGGTGGGTGGCCCCCCTCTGGTGCTTTCTTCGCCCAATATTTTTAATATATTCTAAAACTGACTTTCATGTAGTTTCAGGGCTTTTGGAGTTATGCAGAATAGGTAGGTCTCTAATATTTGCTCCTTTTCCACCCCAGGATTCCATCTGCCAGCATTCTCCCTCTTCATGTAAACCTTGTAAAATAAGAGAGAAAAGGCATAAGCATTATGACATAATGTGTAGTAACAGCCCATAATGCAATAAATATCGATATAAAAGCATGATGCAAAATGGACGTATCAACTCCCCCAAACTTAGACCTCGCTTGTCCTCAAGCAGAAGCCGATATCGAAAAATATGTCCACATGTTTAGAGATAGAGGTATCGATAAAATAAAGTACGAACATGAGGGCATCATGACCATTCTTAGAATAGCAACAAATATATATATTGTCATATGATTTCTTATGCTAAAGTAACAATCTATCCACAATGTCAAGTATGAATCAGAAACTTCGTTGAAACTAGCAAACTATAATCTCAGTCATTGAAGCAATTGCAATTTATCATAACATCGGAAAGAGTCTATATAAGAGCTTTTCAGCAAGTCCACATACTGAACTATCATTTAGTCTTTCACAATTGCTAACAGTCATGCAATACTTATGGGTATGAAGTTTTAATCGGACACCGAGAAAGATAGGGGCTTATAGTTTTGCCTCCCAACCATTTACCTCAAGGGTAACGTCAACAATAATGCTTTATGAAAACGCACGTCCAATTATATATATATCAAGATCTTTCCAACACATAGTGTTTGCCAAAGGATAAAGTGTAAAAAAGGAAAGGTGAAGATCACCATGACTCTTGTATAAGGTATAAGACAAAAAATAAAAGATAGGCCCTTCGTAGAGGGAAGCATAGGTTGTCATATGCTTTTATGGTTGGATGCACAAAATCTTAATGCAAAAGAACGTCACTTTATATTGCCACTTGTGATAGGGACCTTTATTATGCAGTCCGTCGCTTTTATTTCTTCCTTATCACAAGCTCGTATAAAGCTTATTTTCTCCACACTAATAGATCATACATATTTAGAGAGCAATTTTTATTGCTTGCAACAATGACAACTTACTTGAAGGATCTTACTCAATCCATAGGTAGATATGGTGGACTCTCATGGCAAAACTGGGTTCAAGGATATTTGGAAGCACAAGTATTATCTCTACTTGGTGCAAAGAATTTGGCTAGCATAAGGGGGAAAGGCAAGATCAACATGTTGGATGATCCATGACAATATAATTTATTTCGGATATAAGAAAACATAACCCATTACAATGTCTTCCTTGTCCAACATCAACTTTTTAGCATGTCATATTTTAATTAGTGCTCACAATCATAAAAGATGTCCAAGATAGTATATTTATATGTGAAAACCTCTCTTTCTTTATTACTTCCTATTAATTGCAACGATGACCAAAACTATGTTTGACAACTCTCAACAACTTTTATTCATCATACTCTTTATATGTGAAGTCATTACTCTCCATAAGATCAATATGATCTCTTTATTTCTTTTTATTCTTTCTTTTTCTTTTATTCCCTCAAGATCATAGCAAGATAACCAAGCCCTCGACCCAAGACAAATCTTTATTATATATATCTCATGGACTCGATTACATAGATAAGGATCAACACAAATTAAAAACTCAAAGCTAGATCATACTAAACTTTATTCTACTAGATCAAGATATAACCAAAAGGATCAAACTAGGAAAACGGTAAAGATAGAAGTGTGATGGTGATACGATACCGGGGCACCTCTGCCATGCTTGGCAGTTGCCAAGGGGAGTGCCCATACCCATGTATTTACGTATCTTTCTTCGGAGGTGGTGGTGTTGGAGTTGGTGATGACAATTGTGCCTTCAGCTTTTTCATATTGTGGTTGAGGAGGGAAATTTCCTCCTTTAAATCATTGACCTCCAACTCCAGCTTCAAGATCTTGTCACATAAATCCCCTTTGCTTTTCTGCCAAAAACGAGAAGGAATAGATCGGTTATTAGACTGGTTAGCCCTCTTAGGGGGACTAGACTTCTTGAACTTCACGTGCATATCCCCAGGTTGAGGTAGAGGAACATCCTCCTCCTCCGAACTTGAATCATCGATCCTCATCAAATGAGCATCCTCATCATCATCCATAGTTCGACCATAAGGAGATAGGTCCCCGTAGGACTTTGGGTCAGCAATGAGATGTGAGACATAGCTCTCTCCGTCGGAGTCTTGAGATGACATCTTGCTCTAAATCTGCTGTAGAAACAACTCAAAACAAAAACAGAGGATTGTGTCGTGGTACAGTGGTCAAAACCTTCAGGAGATTATATAATGAATTTTTACCGACCAAAAGAAGTACCGTGCAAGAAAACAGACTCTGGAGGGCACACGAGGTGCCCACAAGGCAGGGGGCGCGCCCAGGGGTAGGGCACACCCTCCACCCTCGTGGATGCCTCGTGTCCCTTTCGGACTACTTCTTATTTTTTTTATTTTCTTAAATATTCGAAAACAGAGAAAATTTATTATTAGAATTGTTTTGGAGTCGGTTTACTTACCATACCACATACATATTCCTTTTCGGAGTCGGAAACATTCTGGAAAGTGTCCCTTATGTGCTCCTCCGGGGTTACGGTATTAATAACATTGGTTTCAACATTTATGGGATTACCTGAGATATAATGTTTGATTCTTTAACCGTTCACCACCTTCGGATTTGTGCCTTCAAAGTTGTTGATTTTTATGGCACCGGAACGATAGACCTCCTCGATAACGTCAGGACCTTTCCATTTAGAGAGGAGTTTTCCTGCAAATAATCTTAAACGAGAGTTGTATAGCAGAACATAATCACCTACATTAAACTCACGCTTTTGTATCGTTTTGTCATGCCATCTTTTAACTTTTTCTTTAAACAGTTTGGCATTCTCATAGGACTGGGTTCTCCACTCATCAAATGAGCTAATGTCAAATAGTCTCTTCTAACTGGCAAGTTTGAAATTATAATTGAGCTCTTTAATGGCCCAATATGCCTTATGTTCTAGTTCGAGAGGTAAGTGACATGCTTTTCCATAAACCATTTTATATAGAGACATACCCATAGAATTTTTATATGCAGTTCTATAGGCCCATAATGCATCATCAAGTTTCTTGGACCAACTCTTTCTAGATCTATTAGCAGTCTTTTGCAAAATTAATTTTATCTCTCTATTACTAAGTTCTACTTGACCACTAGACTGTGGGTGGTATGGAGATGCAATTCTATGATTAACATCATACTTAGCAAGCATTTTACGAAAAGCACCATGAATAAAATGTGAACCACCATTAGTCATTAAGTATCTAGGGACTCCA